>NW_028261390.1:60778054-60978054 GCF_051295495.1 Thamnophis sirtalis | reverse complement strand
CCCATTACGGCTGAAATAAAAAAGCTTAGCAAAAGCTATATTCGGAGTATAAGACGCACCCAAATTTTCAGCCTCTTTTAGGCGGAGGGGGCATGTGTTTTATACTCTGAAAAACACAGTAATTTAAGAGAAAGCTAATTCCAGAAAATAGGAGCTAAAGGGAAAAAAATACAAGAGGACCATTTTAACATAAGTACACACTAATTGACTCTGATTTCATGATTTAGCCAACTCCACAAGTACTTGAAGCATACTGAGTTACTAAAGTAACTGACTATTTATTTGACGGGTGTCAAATTCATGGCGTCATGTTGCTGTCACGTGATGTATCGTGATGGTTTTTCCCTTCATGGAGCTGGGGTGGGCATGGCATGTGGGTGACAGAATCTGGCCCACGAGCTCCTGGTTTGACTTCTCTGCTTTAGGAAAATCCTGAAATGTTTACAATAACTGGATTGTGCTCCTGAAAAAGCAGGGAGAGATGGAAGGGTGAGATGCGTGTACATTGAGAGAGATCTTCCTCTTCTTTTAATGACCCCTATAATCCCTTGCAGGGTTGAGTCTGGGCAACTGAATTGGAGCTGAGTGTTTACTGGCCAGATGCCTTTCCTGTTGCCAATGCGGAGTTTTGTTCAGCAGATACATTCTCATTGTGCCCAGAGAGAGAAATGTATCTGCCTCTACCTAGGATCAAACTGACAGCCTCCTAATTGTGAGACAAGAGATTCACCTCTAGGCCACTCCACTACTCTGGTACATTGAGAGAGATCTATTTCAAAATGTTCCCACTCACTGTGAACTGATTGGTGAAAGTAGAGTCAAGTAGAGGAGAGTAAAAAATAGGACCAACCTACTACTACAGTGGTTCCCAAACTTGGCAACTTTAAGACTTGTGGACTTCAACTCCCAGAGTTCTCCAGCTAGAAGAGCTAGCTGAAGAATTCTGGGAGTTGAAGTCCACAAGTCTTAAAGTTGCCAAGTTTGGGAACCACTGTACTACTACAATAATCCAGCAAGCTCACATCCAGCTAACTGCCTATATCAGACATGTCTAATCCATAGAACCAGAGGTTGGTCCTGCCAGTTCACACCTATTCGGTAGAACCGGTTCATCAAATCTACCGAACTGGTTAGAAGAGGTTTTACCAGTGGACCCGGAAAGCAGGCCACACCTACAGAAGAGGTTCCAAACTTTTTTGAAACCCACCACTGGTCCTTGGATATGATTATTCTACACTATCATGCTCATATTTATAAAACTCAGTGCCTCTGTGAAAGGTAAGGATGACTACTGCGTTTGTGATGCAATCAGAACATTGCGTGTGTTGAAGTTGTTTTAATGCAAACCAAAGATCCCTTTTAATAAAAACAACTTTACATCATATTCTTATGCATGCCAGGGCTGTGTGTGAGGTAATTTAAGGTGGTTCTGACAAGTGTCGTTGGCATCTTCATATCCAGTCATATGGGCGGTAAGTCACTCCCACAAAGGAGGCCACACCTACAGAGTAGGTTCGAACAATTTTTGAAAACCACCACTGCATAGAACCCTAGACAGCTAATAATGTAACCCCCAAAGATCATAAACTTTTATCTTTATGTGATTCAATGCAGCCCAGGCAAGCCAAAAGGTTGGACAGCCATTGCTGTTATGCTTTGGAAATAAGATATTCATTTTCTAATTATTTTTAAGGTGAAAAAAAATACAAGTTCTTTAAATGAAAGGTTATAACATAGTGATTTAAAAAAAAATAGTATAAGCTTCCCAAATTGTTCTGACGCCCCTCCGTACAGTGAGACACTGCTAGACAATTTATTCACAGTAATTAACACACCGACAAGACTTTGGCAGCAACCCAAACTTCCCAGATAATAAATACACACCACAGCTTCTCCAGCTTTAGTGTAATAGTTGAATCCTGCAAAAAGCCTCCTCCCAAAGTCTCTTCTTATCTACTCTCTTGGGAGGAGCCTAATCACAACCACCTGGGTCCAATTATCTCTTTTGTCTCCGTAATTGTTGCTGGCACTTATCCACCCATCTCTGCCGGGCATCCGGGACCAATTCCCTCTGCACCTCCTCACTGCTCAAGGGCCTGATGTCTTCACCACTGCTCCAGGGCCTGACATCAGGGACAAACTCACTTTGGCTTTCATTGCTGCTCCATGCCTCAGGCGCCTCCTGGTGGCCAACCAGCCTCTCTGGTCCCTGCTCGGAGTCTGAACCCTGTCCAGGGTCCTCCACATCTTCCAGAGCCGACTCATTGGGCCCCTTGCTATCGGAGTCTGTTTGCAGCTCCAACGGCTCCTGGTGGACTACAACACAAATTATGTACCACAGAAGACAATAACTAGAGTTCCTGAAGTAGAAAAGAAACAAGGGGATATTAGAGAATGTTTTTCACAATGAAAGACAATAACTTTAGTCGTTTTAAAATTTATTTTCAGTGATGAAAATTCATCCACCTGGAAATATTAGTTCGGCAATTAGAAAAGGAAGATCATGCTATTTCATCCAAGACCAAAGCAGAGGACCAATTCATAATTATAAATCCATGATTCTGGGTTTTTTGAGTGTATTTGGCTAAATCAGATGTGTTGTGTAGTATTGCTATCATGGATTCTTTTTCACCAGTTCCAGATCTATGGATGTAATGAGTGCTGTAGCATCAAAACAAATCATACTTTCATCTTGTTCTATTTTTAAACTTTGATTTTTCAGAGCATTGTAGCAGGGAGTTGATAGAATATTTGCTCCTGTCTCTGAGATGTTAATGCTTTTTTGTAAGTTCTTTTGGACCTGTTCTAGCATTATATGTGATGCTTAAGTTGACAGAATTAATAACAGGACTTTAGAGGAATCATTTGTGCTTAAGAATCCATTGGCTCTGCTTGGTGGTATCTGCAGTCTTTGGACTTTATCAAGGTACCTAAAAGTTAAGAATTTAGAGATGCCCCCAAAGGTATCAATGGAAATATGATCTGATTTACCTGGCAGCATTTGAATTAGGCATTTTAAAACAAAAGAATGATGAATCAAACAATTTGATGAAATTTCTTGCAATTGTTTTATGCATGAGAAAATTGACCTGCTGTCTCTATCCCTCCCTCTCCTTGAAATTATATTGTGAAGTTATGTATGCACACAGATACACAAAGTATAATCTCCCTTTCAATCCCTCTATGGGCATCAGGAATTAAATTTATTTTATTTATATCAAAAATTAATCAGGTTTTAGGCTATTGCATAGTTTAAACTTATATCACATAAAAATGTCCACAAATAATAAATGAGGTATTAAATATTAAAAGCCTTAAATGAAGCTAGAATCAAAAAGAGATTATAGGAGTTGGAAAAATGCAAAAATAATAATTCACAGGGGCAAAGATGTACAACTGATTATATTCAGCAATAATACTTCACCCCATGCAAAGGAGATAAACAAGCAACATATTTGGTGCCCCCCCAATTTATGAAATCCAGAAGGACACCATTGCCAATGGTAATGATCAAGTAAGGGACAGATGTATAACCATCATCCTGCTCATGACAGAGCCTCCAAAATAACAATGAACACTATTTTTATTCCATATCCAGATCTGAACACTAACTAAAAAAGATCCTGGTAATTCACTTCATTTGAGGTCCTCTGAAACTACTGTGCAACCAGCTTCTCAATCAACCTCTCTAAAAAGGGGAGGTTGTATGAAAGTTGTCCAGTATCTTGGGCAGTGGTGGGATGCAACCGGTTTAAACAACCAGTTCAGGGAGTGCACACTTCGCGCACGAGCGCAGCAATAAAAATATGACCTTTTTAAGCTTCAAAACTTACCTTCTGTGTCAGCACATGTGAGTAAAACAGCTCAGGCACAGCAATCCGCTGTGCCACGTGATCAGCTGAGCTAAAAAGACAGGGAAATATAGCACAGGAAAGTGGAGGGGTGGGTTGGCGGGGCCAAATTCTCACCAGAACTACTGGTTCGCCTGAACCGTTCTGAACCAGCTGAATCCCATCCCTGACTTTGGGGTAAAGTGATGGTTTCTTGAGGATGGGCAGTCTGTTCCTCTGCATTAATGCTCTTCCTAAGTCTTATGGAGATTAGGGAAGAATGATACAAATATCATCATTATCTTGTGGGCAGGCCTCTCAAAAACTGGAGCACCTTCATGGAGCACCAAGTGGAGAATATACGACTCTTACTATTCAGTCTATTCAGTCTATTAAAATGCAGGCTTCTGTCTGACAGAACAACATCTGAAGCTGCATTGGATGTTCCAGCTCTTCCATGGCTAGTGTAATCTGCCATGAGCCGAGGTGGCACAGTGCAGCACTGTAGGCTACTTCAGCTGACTGCAGTTCTGCAGTTCGGCTGTTCAAATCTCACCGGCTCAGGGTTGACTCAGCCTTCCATCCTTCCGAGGTGGGTAAAATGAGGACCCGGATTGTTGTTGGGGGCAATATGCTGACTCTGTAAACCGCTTAGAGAGGGCTGAAAGCTCTATGAAGCGGTATATAAGTCTAACTGTTATTGCTATTGCTATTTTTAATTATTGAATGTTGCCTTCGGGTTTGCTCACTTTGCTGGTGATTCTGTTTTATTTTTTGGCAGGTGAGGTGTTTTACAAGAGCCTGTCATAGTTTTACAGCTTTCGTGAGATAACATAACCTGGTAGACATCCAAAAATTTTCTTTGTCTGATAAGTAGCGTGAATAGCTCATTAAGCCAACCTGCAAGAAAACGTTAATGATTTGGTTCTTTACATATCCTATTGCTACATTGTGCAGGTAGCCCTCTAGTTGTCAATATAGCAGATTGCTGAGTGAATTGATCCCAGCCATCTGCTCTGCTGCAGTATACAATATATACCTCATTTTGTATATGGTGCACACTCTTACCCTGCTACTTTTCCCTGGAAAAACAAAATAAAGATTAGCCACTGAATCTAAAGATAGTATCCTGGACCTATTTACAGTAGGTGTCCTACATTCTGATGCTTGGCAGGAATGCAGTCATTGTGTGTGCAATGCAGAGCCTCTTTTATTGTTGAAGATTAGCTGTTTAGGAATAATGCCATGTTGACTGTCATTTCTTCGGATTGGACCATATTTAATAGTTCTCAAGGGGAAAGGGTTAGATTTCGTTAAATGCAGAAAATGCCCAGATGCTATGCTGTTTGCAGAGACACAGCTCTCTTTTCTTCCTGCATCTATGTAATAATGGAATAACTGCAGACACAGGATACATTATTAAAGTCAATAAAGAGAGAATAAAACCTTCAATATAGCACTTTTTGAAAATTCTGGGTTACTTCTTCTAAGCTCCGTTACACATTGTTTTAAGGCAGTGTGTCTCAACCTTGGCAACTTGAAGATGTCTGGACTTCAACTCCCAGAATTCCCCAGCCAGCATTTGCTGGCTGGGGAATTCTGGGAGTTGAAGTCCAGACATCTTCAAGTTGTCAAGGTTGAGAAACACTGTTTTAAGGGATCCTTGATTTATCTCACTTCATTCAGACAACATTAACTGTAACTGCTGCACTAGTGAGAACCTACTTCAAAAGACATATCCACAGGCATTGGGGGAAGAAAAAGCAAAGTGGAAAACATGTTATTGTTGTTAGTTGTGAAGTTGTGTCCGACCATCGTGACCCCATGGACAATGTTTCTCCAGGCCTTCCTGTCCTTTACCATCCTCGGCAGTCCATTTAAGCTCACACGTAATGATTCAGTGATTCCATCCAGCCACCTCATTCTTTGTCATCCCCTTCTTCTTTGGACCTCAGTCTTTCCCAGCATTAAGCTCTTTACCAGTGAGTCCTTTCCCATGGAAAACATGAGACATGAGGAATTCATAATTATTTATATGAAAGATCAGTGGGGAAAGTTGTACTACTCAGAGTCCTTGATTAATGTACCTCAAAGGCTCTCTCACTCTTCCTTTTTTGAAAAATAAAGAAGCACTTACTCTCCTCCAATTTCCTTAGGCCACATCGGTTCCCCAGTTCCAGAGATTACAATTTATGTAATATCTTCAGTTGATTCTTTCAGTAGTTCAGATGTCTCTCAACCAGTTTTGGATACTTGAAGTTGAATAAATTTCCTATATTATCTTACCTGCTCCTTTCCTATCCTCAGTTGTAGTTCCTTTATTCATCATAGACAGCAATGGCTGTTTCTTTTTTTTTTCTGAAAAAAGACAGGTGTAAAATATTTAAGTTAAGAGTATTTAAAAATGAAACATTGACTTTGGGTTTGCTAATGTAGGAAGTTAATACCCACCCCTGAAATATTTTACAGGAAATTACACAATTCTAGTCTATAAAAAGTTACTTGTGCACACGGTCCTCTTTGCAGTAGTCCATGCAGGATTGAATGTCGGAGGACAGTACTGGGAGCTTGGCAGGCTGGATTGCTGCTAAGCCTTATCTGTGTTTATTGCTGCCTGTGTTTGTCTGAGTTGCTGCCAAGGTCTTACCTGTTTGTTTTGCTTCGCTTTCAGCCATCGAGGTTTTGGTGTCTTGCTATTAAAGGACATTCCAGTTAAGCTTGTCTTGGCATTCGTTACTGGATGGAGGAGGGGTTCAGAATAGAGTGGTATATAAGTCTAAGTGCTATTGCTATCTTATTCTACAGTGCAGAAAAGTATTGGAAGTCATTGTTTTTCTTTCTTTTCCCTCCTTTACTCTATATATTTTCCCTTCCCTTTTTTCTCCCCTGTTTTCCCACTATTCTTATTTTTTTCTATTTATAGCCTGATAAACTTAATACAAATATTCAAAACGTTTTCACTATTACAGTTGTAACTGTAATCTTGCTATTATGATGACTAATAAATCCTCTTCTGTTCACATCAGACTTGATGCCTCTTTGCCTTTCCTTCTGCTTCTGAACAACATTTTTGTTGTTCGTGGCATTTCCTATGTTATGTTATTCAGCTCATTCCTTTTCTGATAGGATCCATACAGTTTTGGATAATTGCCTCCTCATTTCTTTGCTTGTGATCCCTTCCTTCTATTTCCTATACCTGCCTCTTTGTTGTTTTAGAATCTTAGAAAGCTCTTTATGTATCTACAGTGCCATATTTAGAGGTCTCCCTTTTGTGCTTTCTAGGATGAATTGTTTGCAGCTGCACCTGAAATATCTCACTACAGGTTTCTAATCCTCCCTGGATACTTTTTCCCCTTAAGATTTAAAGCTACTGGATCTGACCTCCTTTTAATCTGAATTCTTCAAAATGCCTTTTTCTGAGACCCAATATACAGCTTTGACTCTTGTATCCCTCCTTCCTTTGATATCATGAACTCAAGGATGACATGAATATTTTTTTTCTCAAGGTTCTCGTCACTTTCACTTCTTCAACCAATTCCTCTCTGTTGATGTAAGGCCTGGGTTAGAGACCCCATCTTCTTGTTCTTTCTTCAAGTTTCTGACAAATGAAATTGTTAGAAAAAGGGCACCATGATTTATTGGACGTCTAACTCTTAGCAGAGTTAGATTTCCAGCAAATGTTAGAATAGTTGAACTCTTCCACTACGACTCTAAAGCATCTCTTTGAAAGTTTAGCTACTGTATACAAAAATATGTCAACCATATATTCTGCTATTTTTATTTTTAAATGATTTTGGAATAGTACAAATTTTTATTTTATTTATCAAATATTACATAGTCACCTACCTCACTCAATAGGAACAAATAATTTTACATCGAATGAGCAATACTTCATTGAACCTTATATTTTTTTTTATTTCCATACTGAGCTGCATAGGAAATTGTTGATAAAAATCAATAATGTAAACCTGACACAGTATAAACTAAGTTTAGTTTGTAGTGTATCTAGTTTACATTATTAATTTTAATAAAATAATATCCTTTGCAGATCAGTATGGAACTAAAAATATATATAAGGCTCAATGAAATACAATTCAGAAAAAGGTCTTGAATTGTAATATTGCTTATCTGAGGTAAAAGCTGTTCAATATAAAGGTACCATTGACCCAAATCTTCTGGAGTTTTTGCAATACTATAAGTTTACTCAAATTAATATACTTCTTCAATAGGTGACTTACGTAGAACACCATGGAATGCAGGAAATAACTGATCAAATAACATAAATAATCCATAATGATATACAGTCATCAGTTTCCATCTGACCATTAGTTAATTTACCACAATACAGGAAGACTTATTTCTAGGAGGCTTTATAGTGAAGCAGCATTTTAACAAACTTTCTGAATATTAATCTCCTAAAATAGCAATAGCAATAGCAGTTAGACTTATATACCGCTTCATAGGGCTTTCAGCCCTCTCTAAGCGGTTTACAGAGTCAGCATATTGCCCCCACAGTCTGGGTCCTCATTTCACCCACCTCGGAAGGATGGAAGGCTGAGTCAACCTTGAGCCGGTGAGATTAGAACCACTGAACTGCAGATAACAGTCAGCTGAAGTGGCCTGCACCCTAACCACTGCTCCACCTCGGCTCATTCAGTTGTATCTTCCTAAAATTTCATTTTTTGCTGAAGAAAATTATATAGTGGTGGATTCCAGTCCGGGTGACATTATTCATATATTGATACCATTAAATATGTCCCAGAGGATTGTGGCCTGGTGATTGTTGTCCCAATTTTTAAGAAGGGAAGAGAGACAACCTTGCCAATTATACACTAAACATAATTAGCAAACTTTATACCAAACACATCCAAGATAAACTCAAGCAGTGGCTGGATAATGACAATTTGATACTTGAAGAACAAGCCAAGTTTAGAGAAGGGAGACGCACCTTTGATCAATGTTCGGTCCTCCACTATTTGATTGAAAAATATGCATCCAATAGACCTGTGTCATTATATGCTTCCCTTAAAGAATTCAAAGCAGCCTTTGATATGGTAGCCAGGACCAAGCTATGGGAGAAACTGGAAGCTGATTCCATTGATCGTAGGCTTCTCTATTTTTTTACATGCCTTACATACCAATGACATCCCTCAAGGTTAGGTCTAATATGTAGGGATCTCTCTTGAGGTCAGTCTAACTCAAAAGGGGATTAAACAGGGATGTACCTGGGCCCCCTTGATCTTCAATTTCTATATTAATGATATGGTAAAATCATTAAATAAATCAAATTACCACCTGCCAAAAATAAAGGATTGAACCGTTGCCCTGATGCTCTATGCAAATGATGCAGTAATCATCCCCAGGACATCTGTGGGTCTTAAAAGAGTCTTGCAAGTCCTTGTCCAATATTGTAATAATGACAAACTGGACATAAACTACAAGAAAACTAAGGTTATGACTTTTCAGTATACATCTCAATGGACATCTCAATGGACATAACATAGAGCAAGCGGCCACCTTCAAATATCTAGGTGTTGTCATACATGCCATCAGTTCAAGAAAAGCACATTATGTCTTTGGCTTTTGACCAAAGACCATCTACTGCTATTCTCAAACTTTGCTGCTCAAAGAGAAGCTATTATGTTCTTGCCACAATTAAGCTTTTCCTGGCCAAATCACTAGCACAGCTTCTTTATGGGACCCTGTTCAAAGCCTCAGCGTCTTGTTTTACATATCTACAAAGAGTTCAATCCAAATTTATTAGAGCAATTCTCCAGAATCCTTGTTGTGCTTCAAAAAAAACATTCCTACGCCTGGAGAACAGGATTGAACAAGGTTGAAGCAAGAATCTTTATAGTTTCCTTAAATCTTTAGCTAAAACATAATTTCTTTCCCCAAGGCCTTGCACATTTGATGTTCCAAGATAAATTGTCCCTTTCGTGAGTCAAGGCTGTTGAGTTCAACCTTGTTAATGTAGGCTTTTCTCCATCCTCAATATTCAAGCTGGACAACGATCACGCAGAACAAAACCCTGAAACAAAGGATAGAGGGCACAGAAAGGCGAGTGGAATTAAAGAAAGCTCCATCGTTTCTGACTTTTGATTATATGGAAAATGCTGACATTTCACTATGTCTTCACTTTTTCAAAGTATTATCCTTATTGAGCCAAGGTGGCGCAGTGGTTAAATGCAGCACTGCAGGCTACTTCAGCTGACTCCAGTTCTGCAGTTCGGCTGTTCAAATCTCACCGGCTCAAGGTTGACTCAGCCTTCCATCCTTCCGAGTGGGTAAAATGAGGACCCGGATTGTTGGGGGCAATATGCTGACTCTGTAAACAGCTTAGAGAAGGCTGAAAGCCCTATGAAGCAGTATATAAGTCTAACTGCTATTGCTATTACTATTGCTATTTCTACTGGGGTCGTGGGAGTTATATTTCTCAGTACAAAACATCCAACTAAAATACTACAAACTTTGGCCATTAAAGAATAATGCTAAGAGATATTCTAGAGGGAAAAAAGACAGAATAAAATAGAATAGAATAGAAATAGAATTCTTTATTGGCCAAATGTGATTGGATGCACAAGAAATTTGCCCTTGGTACATATGCTCTCAGTGTACATAAAAAGACAAGATACATTCATCAAGAATCATAAGGTACAACACTTAATAATAGCCATAGGGTACAAATAGGCAATAAAATCATACAAACAACAAAGTTAAAGTCATACAGTCATAAGTGGGTGTAAGGAGGTGGTTACAGGAACAATGAAAAGATTAATAGTAATAGTAATGCAGACTTAGTAAATAGTTTGACAATATTGAGGGAATTATTTGTTTAGCAGAGTGGTAGCATTTGGGGGGAAAAACTGTTATTGTGTCTAGTTGTTCTGGTGTGTAGTGCTCTACAGTGTCATTTTGAGGGTAGGAGTTGAAACAATTTATGTCCAGGATGCAAGGGAAATGTAAATATTTTTCACAGCCCTCTTTTTGAATTGAATTGAATTGGGCATCGCTGGCTCTTCGGTTTTGAAACAGATGAGCACCATCCCCTAGAGTTGGGAATGACTAGCACACATGCGCAAGGTGAACCTTTAAACTGATTCCGCTTTGCCTGGATCTCTCCCAAACCTGTTGCTAATAGCAACTTGTGCCCATTGCCTGGTATCTCCTTTCCTCCCTAACCTCTATCAGTTTATTACATATAGGTCTTTACTTCTTATGCATGCCTCATGAATTTAATGACAGAACATGATACCAGGAGTAGCATTTGGCTTTGTCAGAGCAGATGTCAAATACAAACGCATTTCTTCATCCTGCAATCCCTTTTCTGCAATATTCTAGTTGAGGTTAATGTTGCATAAGCTGTACGGTTATCCTTTCTAGGTTACCGGCCAAGTAGTGAAGAGTATTTCTTTTTTTAAAAAAGCTTTATTTGATTCTGGCTGTTGCCCTTTGGGGAGAACAAATAATGGGGATTAAATGCAAGAGCATAAAGAAAGAATTTGGCAAGAAAATCTAGAGCAAAGAGGTTAGGTAAGTGTCATTGGTGAAAAAGACACAACCTGGATGGGCATTTTGGACTGAAAAATGCAAGAGGGATTTCTTCTTTAATTTTATTTCCTGAGGCTCATAAAATTATCACTATAGCCAAGTTTGAAACAAATACTTCAGCCATTGAATAATAATAATGAACTTCTGACTGATTGTGTGATGCTACAAAACAAAATAACAACAACAACAACAACAACAACAACAACAACAACAACAACAACAATAATAATAATAATAATAGCATAATAATAATAGTTGATAGCAGGGTCGCCGAGAAGGAACATGAAAAAATCGCAAGATACCAGGACTTAAAAATCGAAATTCAACGACTATGGTACAAACCAGCAGTGGTAATTCCAGTGGTAATTGGCACACTGGGTGCTATTCCAAAAGCACTGGAATTACATTTAAAACAGTTAAAAATTGACAAAATCACCATCAGTCAAATGCAAAAAGCCGCACTGCTTGGATCTGCATACATATTACGAAAATACGTTACGACGTCCTAGGCCCCTGGGTGGGGCCCGACTAGTAACCAATGCCAAATCCGGCGAAACAACTGGCCGCTGTGATACAATTGTACAACAACAACAACAACAACAATAATAATAATAATAACAACTGTTACCTTAACAGTTCCTAGGCCCTTGGTTAGGACTTGAGCTGTTGAGCTACCAACCCGCCCCAAAGGCTGTGAATCTCACCAAAGATTAACTACATAACAACAACAACAACAACAGTTTATTATTAAACTTTTATTATTATTAAATTAATAATAAATTAATTATGGTTAGAATGCAGTATTGCCGGCTGACTGCCGGCTGCCTGCAATTTGGCAGTTCGAATCTCACCAGGCTCAAGATTGACTCAGCCTTCCATCCTTCCGAGGTGAGTAAAATGAGGACCCAAATTGTTGGGGGCAATATATGCTGACTCTGTAAACCACTTAAAGGAGCTGTAAAGCACTGTAAAGCAGCATATGTCTAAATGCTATTGCTATATAGCAAAGCCAGATACAGCCTAAGCATTTGGTTGACTGTGTGACTAACAATAATAGCAAGCAATAGCACTTAGACTTATATATCACTTTTACCAACCTCGGAAGGATAATAATATATTACAATAATATTCAGCCAAAATACATGCTTAATTATCACTCTTTACTTTTTTGTTTATCATTATTTTAGGGGGAGATGGTAGGCTGGCAAAACATGGTCCATGAAACAAATACTATATCTTATATATTTACAGATGATGCTATAATATAAGAACAAAATGGATGAAATATGTGCAAAGAGAGGTGGGTGGCATAGAGATTTAATAAACAAATAAATTTGTCCTATTACATCACAATCAGGGGTGGGTTCCTGCCAGTTCTAACCTCTTCTATAGAAGAGGTTCCACAAATCTACAGTGCCATTTAGAACCGGTTCCAGCTCCCTCCCCCCGCCCATCCGCACATCATTAAGATGTTAACCCTGAACTATAAATATTCTCCTTTATTGGTATCAATTGTTGTGAATCAAGAACTACCTGCACTCCAGGTTCCCTTGATCTCAATATCTGCAGTTGATGACTGAATGGATGTATTACAACCGAACCCAACTAGTTTCCCTTCTTGCTCTCCTGCCGGTGTGATTAATGGCCCAAGTATTTACACATCAACTTGGATTGCAGCAGGATAGAAGAAGAAACTGTGTTCTTCTATCTTGCAAAGCAGATTTCTTCATGCTTACAGAGACACACAGTCGTGAGTTTTTCATCTTTGAAACTGAAAAGGTACACCCTAGTTTTAAATTAGTGTCAAGAGGTCCCATTAATATTCTTTTACGCAGACCAGCTATTTCGTGAGATAATCACTCTAAATTGGCAGCCCTGCCTTTTTATGAGCACAACATTGCCTGCCAATCAAGGGAATAAAACGGCTCTCTTTGTTCTGTAGACCTCCGTGCGTGACTCAGAATATGATGAAACTTTTCTTGTGCTGTAGTTTGAAAACAGAGTGAAAATACAGTCGAGTGACTTATACATCTCAGTGGGTATGGTGATAATAAGCAGCGAAGGCCAGGGTGCATTTAGTTCTGTGATTGGAATCATTATGAAATTTAATGTTGCTAGTAATTTTTAAAAAAAATATCTTAAGAGATGCAGCACAATTTGCACTAACATGTACAATTAACAAGGGGTTTGCAAGTGAGATTAAGGCACACAGTTCTTAGCACTAAAACTAAAGGCCATCAAGAATTCAATTTTCTCAGAGGCAGCATCTACATGGGAATTTCCTCAACAATAGCTGGACATTCACCATGAGGGTGAGTCTCTCAAATAGCCTGCATTTTCAACAGAGACAACATGACTTCACTGTACCCAAACCATGAATTGACCAAATCCCAAATGCTGACATGTAATAAAATGAGTCAAAATAAAATGTTGGTGCAATATTTCATTTTTCAGTCACTGACTGATTTATCTATGATTTAATCTACTATATGTCTGTTTCCACTTCACATCATTGTGACACAGAAACCTTAACAGCTGAGAAAGGAAGAACTGGTGATACTTTAGACATAAAATAATGCTTTAATTTTCTAAGTGCACAGATGAAGTTATGAATAAGTCTAACTCAGGACTGGCATTTTCTGATGTCCTCTAGCATTCCAGAGGCTAATTTAGCATAGCACCCGAACAACGGCACTTGATTTTATACCAAATCTTAATCTGCATTCCAGAAAAAATATATATGGTAGTTTGTATTTTGAAAGGGAAAAAAAACAATTATTTCCTCTTTATAAAGGTAAAGGTTTCCCTCGCATATGCATGCAAGTTGTTCCAGACTCTAGGGGGCGGTGCTCATCTCCATTTCAAAGCCAAAGAGCCAGCGCTGTCCAAAGACGTCTCCATGGTCATGTGGCCAGCATGATTAAATGCCAAAGGCACATGGAACACTGTTACCTTCCCACCAAAGGTGGTTCTTATTTTTTCTTCTTGCATTTTTACCTGCTTTTGAACTGCTAGGTTGGCAGAAGCTGGGACACGTAACAGAAGCTCACCCTGTTACGCAGTGCTAGGAATTTGAACCGCCGAACTGCTAACCTTTCTGATTGACAAACTCAGCATCTTAGCCACTTCTTCTTTATCCATCCCCCTAAATTAGTTATGCCTAAAATAGGGCCTCTTCAGGCTTAGTGTTTTGTCAAATATCTTTCTCAGTGTGGGATTTCATGTTTCAGCATTTCTGAAAGGAGAATAAAATCAATTGGTCCTTATATGCATCATAATTTATCTTCTTTTTTTTAAAAAGATCAATGGTAATAAAATGATATATTCCAAATAGAAGCAGCTATTCTATCATATTTGGGAATGTTTGGAAATTAATTTAAATTAGACTCCAAGAATTGGAAATGTTTGCAGGAAATCTGTCCTAGTTTGTGATGAAATAACCTTCATTGTCACTAAAATTCCTTCTCCTGAACTATATCAGCTTTAGCGTAACTCTATCCCCACCTGTTCTATTCAATGAGGCTTCCTTTGCAAATATGCCAGAAGATGGCGGTGAAGAGCCTAAATAGAAGACATTTGTCACAATAATAATTTTAAAAATCCTTGAGCAGATGTTTCCTTGAACCTTTTATTTTGCAGTAACACAATGCCTTTAACAATTAGTTTAATCTTTTCTAGCCTTAAGCATGCCCATCTTAGGAGGAAAATAAGATATAATGTGAACAAAGACTGAGATGGAAATGGAAATAAGATGCTCTAATTAAACTATTGTAGTCAATTCATTTTATTACAGAACTGCAGAGTGTAACATACAGAATAAGTAAACTGGGAAAAAACAGAGTTGCCTTGAAGAAAAAATAATAATGTTCAAATGTTTAGGATTCATAAAGAAATATTATTGCTTAATAGAATTAGAAATTGAATATGAGGTGCTTGTGGGACTAGGTACCTGTGAAATTAGTTGGATACAAGAGCAGATATTAAATTTCGTTCTTAGTTTCTTTAGAGAAAATCTAAAGTCTCATTTCAAAGGTTCTTTCCTATATTGTACACTTTTCTTGAAAGTCCACTGCACTGTTAGAATTGGCCACATACTAATCTGCATAATCTTATTATTCCATGCTGCTGAGGACATTCAAACCTTAAGTAATCTCTCTCTTTCTCTCTCTCTCAGAGAAAAAGAACAATGTTCTATCTCTATTTCTATTTATCCTTTTATAATTTTAAAGTTCTAATTTATTATTTCAGATTGTTTATATAGTAAATTCCCTCACCCAGTGTATGCTCCTCTTGTGTATCAATATCATACATTGGAAGCTTTGGCAGAAGTTTTGGTTCGAATGCAGCAAAAATTACTAGAAACACCAAATTGAGCAAGTTCTTGAAAATGTACAGTTCAAGATCTTGTGGGACTTTAGAATCCCAAACAGACAGTCATTTGGCCCACAATATGGTTAGGTTAAGGTTTAGGTTTATTAGATTTATATGCCGCCCTTCTCCCAAGGACTCAGGGCGGCGTACAACATTAAAAGAAACAGATAATACAAAAGTTTTAAAAAAATTAAATAGAAAAACCCAAGCAAACCCAATAAGAATTGACAATAACATTTTTTTAAAAAAAAATCGAATTAAAATTAACAATGACCAATCATTTATTTTGTTTTGTTCAGGCCAGGCTGGCTTGCTGGAAAAGCCAACTTTTTAGGGTGCGTCAGAAGGACCAGAGTTCGGGGATTATACGAAGCTCCGGTAGCAGCTCATTCCAGAGGGAAGGCACTCCCACAGAGAAGGCTCTCCCCCTGGGGGTCGCTAGCCAACACTGTCTGGCCGAGGGCACCCTGAGGAGGTCAACTCTGTGGAATCACACTGGACGGTGGGAGGCTACCGGTGGCAGTAGATGGTCTTGCAGATACCCTGGGCCTAAGCCATGGAGTGCTTTAAAGGTCATAATTAGTACCTTGAATCGCACCCGGAAGACAACCGGCAACCAGTGCAGGCCGCCTAAAAGGGGTGTAACATGGGAGCACCTAGGTGCCCCCATGATAACCCGCGCAGCCGCATTCTGGACCAGTTGAAGCCTCTGGGTGCTCTTCAAGGACAGCTGCATGTAGAGAGCATCACAGTAGTCCATGATGATGCCTAACATCATTATACTGGAAAAGAAAAAAGTCTGGTTCATTGATATTGAAAAATCAGATACAAATTGAAGAGAAACAATTAGAAAAAAATAACAAAATGCTGCCATCTGCAAATTAAAATTGAGCTATTGTGGAGGAAGAAATCAATGGTTGTGCCAATAGTAATAGGAGCCTTTGCAGCAATTCTCAAAAGGTGGCCTAGATACAGGGAAATTTTGAACTTATTAGACCTGAATATTCTGATTTTGTAAAAAAAAAAAAAAAAAAAAGCTACCTCACTCAGAATTGCCTATATACTCAGACGTTACTTTAACAGCTCTTAGGATCTTGGGTAGGACTTGAACTGTTAAGTTTTTCCTAGTCCCAAACTGTGAATCAAATTGAAGATTAAATTTTAAATAACAACATCAAAAACATGCAAAGACCTGCAAATAGAAATAGAACCACTGTGGCAAAAGCAAGCAAAGGTAGTACCAATAATACCTCGAGCCGAGGTGGCGCAGTGGTTAGGGTGCAGTACTGCAGGCCACTTCAGCTGACTGTTATCTGCAGTTCAGCGGTTCTAATCTCACCGGCTCAAGGTTGACTCAGCCTTCCATCCTTCCAAGGTGGGTGAAATGAGGACCCGGACTGTGGGGGCGATATGCTGACTCTGTAAACAGCTTAGAGAGGGCTGAAAGCCCTATGAAGCGGTATATAAGTCTAACTGCTATTGCTATTGCTATTGCTAATAATAATAGGGGTCTTGGATGCAGTCTCAAAACAACTGGAGCACCACCTGAACACAATTGACATTGACAAATTCACTATCAGTCAGTTCTAAAAAGTAGGTTTTTTCAGAACAGCTTACATCCTGTGGCAATACCCCTAATCCCATTAAACATCAACATCTGTCTATCCCAAGTCTTTGGGAAGGACTCACCATTCAGTGAAGCATCTCCCAGCAGGCTCCCTGTGAGACTCATCTTCCAAGGGTCTTTCTATGCTTTCTCATTTCTTTCCTACCTCCTTCAGATTTTCACCCCCTTTACATTCACATCCAATTTCTTGCCCACATAGATTTCTGTGAATGAAAAGGTGATGATCAGGATTCTCTCCCCCCCACACACACACATTCATACTCCTAACATTTCTCCAGCCTGTCACTTTCTCCACAAACAGAATATTAACTTTAAAAATCGATATCTAGTCCAGAGGAAAAAGGATAATATTGGAAACACTAATAATACGTAAAATGCCTCCATGTAGTTGGTGTGCTTATTGTCAGAGATTTATATTGTCACAGTCGGTTTTAATTATCTTCTTTCAGAGTCTCCAAAGCAGTCCTATTAACTTAATTTCCCTCTGCTGTATTTATCCCAGGTATTTCAAGCATTCTGCGGTTTCTTATGCTAAACCCTTTCTCTGCATAATGAATTTGCTTAAAAGGACACACATAAGAACAAATGTGATTAATACTCTTGCTAGTGTTTCATATGCTGAATCCTTTTCCGATACTATTAGAGTCACTTATCATTGCTGTTTCGTCCTTGAATGGGTCTTCTTAAAAGCCTCATCTCTCTCCAGCATGACGAAAAGAAAGGCTCTGCTGTTTGAACAAGTTAATGACGATTCTAACACCTTATTAGTTCAGGGTTGAGATGATCTTATGTTATTATGTAATTATTTACATGTCCCTATACAAGATATTAGATAGATAGATAGATAGATAGATAGATAGATAGATAGATAGATAGATAGATAGGTAGGTAGGTAGGTAGGTAGGTAGGTAGGTAGGTAGGTAGGTAGGTAGGTAGGTAGGTAGGTAGGTAGGTAAGTAGATGATAGATAGATAGATAGATAGATAGATAGGTAGGTAGGTAGGTAGGTAGGTAGGTAGGTAGGCAGGCAGGCAGGCAGGCAGGCAGGCAGGCAGGCAGGCAGGCAGACAGACAGACAGACAGACAGACAGACAGCAGTGGTGGGATACGACTGGTATGCCCTGGTACAGGCGTACAGGTGCCTGCAGGCAGCACAAGGTACCGGTATATATGGTTCTCCAGAGAGCCCACCCACCCACCCACCTTCCTTACCTGTATTTCAGCCAATTGTTGCTTACGCACACAGAGCGTATAGCACCTGCGTGATACTCCGCCGAACAGCTGGAGCGTCGAGGGTGGTAAGTACGCATGCGGGCGCTGCACACATGCATGTGGTGGACGCCCGGCCCCTTTGTACTGTACCGGTTGCAAAGGGATCCCAAACCCACTACTGGCAGGTAGGTAGGTAGATACAGTGGTGGTATTCAGCCAATTCAGACCAGTTTCCCTGATCCCAGCTCTACTTAGGCACATTTTTGAGGCTGGATGAATGCGCAGAAGGTGCTTGCACAAGCAAAGTGCATGCATGGAAGACTGGATGCTTTCCATGTATGGAAGGGGTGTATGTCCCCGCGAAGAGAGCAGGCCAGAGGTGGCATTTTCCCAGTTCACGCTGGTTCGGGTGAACCTGTAGTGGCAGCGGCTGGAGGCTCTGCCCACCCATCCAGACATCATTACAGATGCTTTCTGCATGTGCAGAAGCTTTTGTGCATACTCAGAAGTGCTGTGAGCGAGTGAAGCAAGCGCGCAGCAGGGGTGGGTTCCGGCCAGTTCTAACCTCTTCTATAGAAGAGGTTCCACAAATCTACCATGCTGTTTAGAACGGTTCCAGCTCCCTTCCCCCGCCCGTATGCACCACGCTTGCCATGCCCACCGCTCACTGATTGGCTGGCTCACCAATCACCCCACCCACCTCTAAGAGTTGGAGTTTGGAGTTTGGAGTTTATTCGATTTGTAGGCCACCCTATTCCCCAAAGGGACTCAGGGCGGCTGAACAAAAACCAAGGGGAGGGGAACAATTACAAAAAAGTAAAACAAAACAATCAGACAATACAAATGATTTAAAACCACAGCAGACACAGCACATTCGAGTAAGTGGGGGGAACTCAACCCCAGGCTTGCTGGGACAGCCAGGTCTTCATGGCCGTCCGAAAGGCCTGAAGGGTGGCGAGGGTCCGAATCTCCACAGAGAAGGCCCTCCTCCGAGTAGACCAAACTTTCTCTCCTGTTCCTCTTCTCCAGAGGTGGGTTCCTACCAGTTCACACCTATTCGGTAGAACCGGTTCGTCAAATCTACCGAATTGGTTAGAAGAGGTTCCATCAGTGGACCCGGAAAGCAGGCCACACCTACAAAAGAGGTTCCAAACTTTTTTGAAACCCACCACTGGTCCTTGGATATGATTATTCTATACTATCATGCTCATATTTGTAAAACTCAGTACCTCTGTGAAAGGTAAGGATGACTACTGCGTTTGTGGTGCAATCAGAACATTGCGTGTGTTGAAGTTGTTTTAACGCAAACCAAATATGCCTTTTAAAAAACAAGTTTACATCATATTCTTATGCATGCCACTGCTGTGTGTGAGGTAATTTAAGGTGGTTCTGACAAGTGTCGTCGGTATCTTCATATCCGGTCACATGGTTGGCAAGCCACTCCCATCCAGTCACATGGGCGGCAAGCCACTCCCACAAAGGAGTCCACACCCACAGAGTAGGTTCGAACAATTTTTGAAACCCACCTCTGCTCTTCTCATTCCCTTTTTATCTTTCTGAGGATCCCTTTAAGTATGAATTTACTAGAAAGCAAGCTGGCCTTAAATAAAACTTCACTTTAACATAAAGGATAAAGATTTTTTTCCCCACCGCTACTCTTTTTAGTCTATTTAGAACTTCATCCTTCTCTTATACTGCATATATACGCACAGGAGAAGGAAAACACAGCTTTTTAACATGTAACAAAAACTGCACGTCTTGATTTAATTTTCTCATAAAAATTGTAGTGAAGCCAGTTAAATTACACGTATCTTTAAAAGAAAAGAGTAAAACACATATCATAATGATATGAACCGTGCTAAAATCTATAATTGAAACAGGCTTCATGATTGACATTACAATCCATTACTATCCTTGACAGCTAATCTAGACACTTGGTTCCTAAATTGATTTATTAATTCTCACTTGTGATGACCCATTGATTATCTGGTCTAATTCAATTTTCCTCTTTGAGAAACCATACACCTGATTTGTGAGTACGTCGCAGAATAATGTTTCGATATTATGAGTATGGTGTGTTCATTACAAATTTTCTTACTGCTTAGCAGATGGTGCTGTAATAATAATAATTTAAAAAAACACCCTCTTTGCATTGTTGCCCATATCTAAGGAAACAGACCTTGCTATCACTATTTATAAAGAAAAGAAATATATGCAAGTAAATTCAAGGAATATATACAAATAGCTCTTTATTATGGAAAAACTGCAGAGTAACATGAACATTGCTACAAAACTGTAAATGAATTGAATAGAACAAAATTGTCTTTTTTAAAAAAAAAATATCTTAGCAAGTTTCTGACAAGATGAGATGTAATGACAAAAGATGAAATCTTTTATTCTCTCTGTTTTTCCTCCCCTTCTTTTTTTCGTTTCCATCCTTTCAGAAAGTCAGATGAAAATTAAATATGGTTTATGAACATTTGGATCTTGTATATGTTCATATAATCGTCAGAAGAGCAAAATTCATGTTTGCTATTATAAAAATGCTCATATTCATTCAACATGTACTGCATATCTTCAATATATAGAAAAGCCTATTACATAGATGTGGATACCTATCTGTGTGTGTGCATGCATGCATGCAAATATTATGTGTATATATACGCACATACCGCGTATGACGCCGCGCTCATGCGTACTAGTGTCTGTGCGATGCTCCAGCTGCTCCTGGAGGATCGCGCAGGCGCTGTATGCGTCCTGCGCATGCGTGGAAGCACAGAATTCGGCAAGACCGGGTAAGGAGCGGGCGCGGGCGCGCGCGGGCGCACAGGCGCGGGGGGGGGGGGCTTTGCCATTCCCGGAAGTTACTTACTTCCGGGTTCGGCAACCAACCGGATTGCAGGGACCGCCGTGAACCGGTTGAAACCCACCCCTGGCACATACATACAAAACTATTGTGTCCCCCCCAAAATACAACCTACTCCAAAAATAAGCCTAACTTGATTTTTTTGGGGGGGGGGAGTGGGCCTAATATAAACCTGTTCTGACCACCCTCCTCCATCCAGGAAGAAAGCCGAAACCAACGTAAATGAGAATGTTTCTTTTAATCAGTCCAGACTCTTGCTGGCTGCAAGCCACATAAACAAAGAGATAAGCACTCTGGCAGCAAGTCCTACAAAACTTGGCAGCAATACAAACAAACTCTGGTAGCAATCCAGCCTGCCAAGTTTGTTTCTTGTTAGTCCTTAACGTTGACTTCTGCAGAAGGCACATTACTGGAAATGGTAGTTTTGAGGTGAAGATACTTTGAAATCAAATATTTTGCAAATCCCTATCATTATAGAAAAATTCATCATTGCATAATACCCTCATGGAGAACAGTAGTCTTTGCTTTCCTTGCATTATCATATTTCTCAATTTAAAAAGGTTCTCATTTGAATGAATGTGGAAAAGAGGTTAATGAAAAGAGGGTGGTAAGCCTTACCTCCCTTTCTTTGCTCTTATAAAACCTGATTTCTTGGTCATTCTGCATAGGCTTGGCTAAATTAAGCTACCACAAGATGTTTTCATCTTGCCAGACTCATGGCAACCTCATGCTATTTTTCTAGCAAGTCGCACTTCTTTTGAGACTGTAGAAGAATCTACTTTTTCCATTTGTTTGGGGACTTTGTGGAGTCTCCTTAAAAAAAACAAAAACCCAGCCTCACATAATTTTGTGCGTAATTTTGTTTTGTAAAGATTGTCACATTTTTTTTTTGAATTTTCTGTTTGGTTTATGGTCTCTTCTTCTGCTTGTGCAGTTATTTTTTATTACTTTGTAAGAATTAAAATAGTCCTGGGCAGATAAATTCTCCTCTATAGATTACTGCTAGTTCTTACTCTAGTTGATGAAACACAGTATAGTATAGTATAGGCTTTATTGTCATTGTACATCATGTATAAAACGAAATTGGTTTTCGCCTCCCTGGTGCAATCCATGACAAAAAATACAAACAACATAAATATTATAAAGAATAATCCCTATGCAAGTAATTAGAAAAGAAAAAGAAAGAGAAAAACTAGTCATACATTTCCGCATGTGTGGGGAGTGATTGTGGTTGTGTTTAAGAGTCCGACAGCCCAAGGATAGAAACTATTTTTAAACCTATTTGTTCAGCTGGCTATGCTTTGATGTCTTCTTTTAATTTTTTAATTTGATGTCTTCTTTTAATTTGTTTCCTCTCGATTTTAAATTTTTTAGTATTCTTTTAGAGTTGTTTTATGTAAGCCGCCCGGAGTCCTTCGGGATTGGGCGGCATATAAATTTATTAAACTTTGAAACTTTCTGCCTGATGGTAGACACTGAAAAGAGTATGAATCATCTCTGAGTATCTTCCTTACTCTGCTAAAGCAGCGAGACCTGGCGATGTCATCCAGAGACCTGGCATAATTTGTTTTAGAAATCCTTTTAGAGAAGAGAAAAATTCTCATAGGTAGAATATGATTTAATTACCAGTTGGTTGAAGTGTCTATAAACACCCTTTCTTTCCTTGTACAATGCTCTCTTTTGCAATTAGCAGCTTCCCTGATCACCCATGTAATTCTGAGGAGGCATTTTGTTCTGAACTCGCTAATCCGTAACCCAGTGGCTCTATGGAAAGCAGTTAACCTTTGTTGCCATTTGACAAAGGAGACAGTATTTCACCATCTAATCATTATTAAATGCAGTAAGATCAAGTAAAAACTGTAAAAAAAAAAGCAATAGCATATGATTACAATACGTAATGTTACATATGCTTCGTTAACAACTAGCATCTATGCTCCATAAAAGAGACCATGTGCTCCTAGCTATAACATAGTCTACACACTGTCTCTAAGCTAAAACTGCCTTGTAAAACCTTACAAGGCTTAAACTACCTAAAGGTGTGAAGACATACAATGCTTACCTAAAATACCTCCAGATGGGTTGAGATTGCAATTAAAGAACTATGAGTTGGCTTCCCTGCATGGAAGATGGAGGCTAGAATGGCCTTGTTTCTCTTCTCTTTCTCACCAATGCTTTGTAACAGGAAACAACAAAGTAAGTACAGTAAGTAGTAATCCATGAACATTTCCTTGTGAAGGCAAAATGTTGCTAAACATGTTGCTAAACTTTACCTATAAACTATAAACTTTACCTATACAAACTTTATATATAAACTTTACCTATGTTGCTAAAGTTTACCTTCTTTGAATGGAGTGAAGAAACAGCAATTCATCTCTTGTCACAAAATTGATGGTGAATTTTGAAAAGAAATATTGGCCACAAGAATAGAATAGAATAGAATAGAATAGAATAGAATTCAATTCTTTAATGGCCAAGTGTGATTGGACACACAAGGAATTTGTCTTTGGTGCATATGCTTTCAATATACATAAGGAGAATAAAATACATTCATCAAAAATAAAAAGATGCAACACTTAGTGATAGTCAAGATTACTAATAAGCTATCAAATCATACTAATAAATGAATAAAAAATATAAATTGAAAGATACAAGCAACATGGTTATAGTCATAAGTGTGGAGAGATAGATACTAGGAAGGAATAGAAGAATAGTAATACAGTCTTAGTAAATTATTTGACAGTGTTGTGGGAATTAGTTGTTAAGCAGAGTGATGGCATTCGGGAAAAAACTGTCCTTGTGTCTAGTTGTTCTTGTGTGCAGTGCCCTATAGAGTTGTTTTGAGGGCAGAAGTTGAAACAATTTATGTCCAGGATGTGAGGGGGTCTGTAGATATTTTAACAGAAGTTGAAAGACAGACATATGTCACAGATTGAAGCATATTAAATTGAATGTGTTTCACTTTCTTTCACTTTGGGGTGAATTGGGCTGAAAGAGTGATTGGCCCGATGTCTTAACCATTACACCGAATCTCCATATGTTTATTTTATTTATTTACATACCATCTGTATCATTCTCGTGATTCTAGTCAGTTTGTTAAACACGAAGCCAGAAGTATCCATAAAATCACCATAAAACATCCTGCAAGAAAGGTACGTCCTTGAGATATAACTAGTCACTTAAAGACTGTTTAAAGTTAAGACAGACACATACACACACCCCCAAGACTGATCACAGGAACACTGCAATGCTGCCCTTTCCACTACTTACATTTTATGTTTTGAAATGTCAGATACTAATTGCAAATATTAATTAGTATCTGCTGAGGTCCCTTAAGGCAATATTTTATTTTGCTCACATCATTTTTTTTTTATGCAGTGCCCTTCATTTTTCTCCTTTATTTTTCTCCTTGGCATTCTAAATCTCTTTGTGACCTCCTTCAGGAAGTTTCCTAATATAATTTCCAAATTGTAGAAAATGCCTTAGGGTAGCATCACATCTGTCCTCCTTCTTAATTTCCTCCTTTAACACCCTGATGTCGAGGGACATACACAGTTCTGGCTGCTGCTTTGGTGGCAGCCTCAACCATTGTTAATTAATGTTGTGTAGAATGTCTTTGATGTTGTCTTTCCATCTTCTTCTGGGTCTGTCTCGTGTTCCTTGACCTTCTCCTCTTTTTATATAGGATTTGTATGTTACAGAATCCCATGACTCTCCAGGGGAGCAAACCACTGTTTTTGCATGAAGTTTAAAATTGGTTCTTTGCCAGTCCTTCGTCCCTGCTTGGCACCTGTTGCATAAGGTTGGGATGACTATCGTTTGTATGAGATGCTTCTTTGTGCTGATAGGTATTGCCTTGTATTGTAGGAGTGGAGCAAGCTATTCTAATGCTTGATAAGAGCCGAGGTGGAGCAGTGGCTAGGGTGCAGTACTGCAGGCCACTTCAGCTGACTGTTATCTGCAGTTCAGCGGTTCTAATCTCACCGGCTCAAGGTTGACTCATCCTTCCATCCTTCCGAGGTGGGTGAAATGAGGACCCAGACTGTGGGGGCAATATGCTGACTCTGTAAACCGCTTAGAGAGGGCTGAAAGCCCTATGAAGCGGTATATAAGTCTAACTGCTATTGCTATTGCTATTGATTGGCTGCATTGTATATTAATCTCTTCATCCATTTTACCATCTTCAGTAAATGTTGTGCCTAGATATTTGAACTTTTGATAATTATTTTATTCTTGTTCCTTCTAATACTATGTTTAGGGTATGCTTTTTCTTCCAACTGCAGTTACTTCTGTTTTCTCTCTGCTGATTCTCATATTATTTGTCTTGCGCTCTTGGTTCGTGGCCATAATATGTTGTTGCAATGCTGTACTTGCTACCAATGCCTGATAGTCTTTGGGTTTGGCTTATTTTTATATATGCTCATGCTGTCAATGTAGATGATAAAACAATAGTGGTGATAAGACACATCCTTGTTTTACTCCTGATATTACTGTGAATGGTTCCAATGTTCTTTGTTTTGTTCTGGCTACACTTCTGCAGTCATCATATTTTAATATGATGTTCACTTATTCCATATTGAGTCAATATTTGCCATAATAATTTCCTATCTGTCATTGGTCCAACTAACGAACCCAACAAACATACACACTTTCAGTTTGAAATCCCAAAGGCAAAAAGTTCATTGAATACATCATTTCGGAATTGCAGAAAGCAAAACCAGCTCTAATTTTCCCCGCACAATATTGCAGAGTTAAAGAATAGAGTTTAATACCTACCTTGAATACCTACCACACCTGAAAAGGTGAAGTATAGGAAAACAATTACAGGGAATAACTTGAGCTTGCGTTTCAACAATTGAATTAAATTTTAATAAAAACAAAGCGATTGCTTTTTCTCATGTCATGTTTTAAATGGAAGCTGTTTTTCTATTTATGTTTCTTTTAATATGAATTGTTTAAATGTAAGCTCAAGTTTTGCCACTGAAAGTCACTGATCCTTAAATGTTTTTTTCATATCAGACTCAAGACATGTACCAAAATAGAATTTTTCCCACTGGTTTTAAATGAAGTTTATTAAGGCAATGTAGTTTAAAGTGAATATTGCAAAATGAAAATTCCAGCTATTTCAGTCCTATTCAGTCACTATGTCCCTGCATAGAATTTAATGTGTAAATGGCTACCAGCCACTCTTTTCTTTAAGTCTCACTGATAATATCATTGAAAAACAGCCACCCTTGAGAAATGTGCTATATGCAGGGGGTATTTTTATGTATTGTATACGCTAACATTTCCATGTGAACTAGAAGTTTGATAATGCTAGTGCTCAAGGTGCTAGTTGTCACCTACAAAGCCCTTCATGGTATTGGATCTGGGTACTTGAGAGACCGCCTACTTCCAATTACCTCCACTAGGCCAATAAGATCCCATAGATTAGGCCTCCTCCGAATCCCATCAGCCGGCCAATGTAGACTGGCAACTACCCGGAGGAGAGCCTTCTCGGTGGCTGCTCCGACCCTTTGGAACAAACTCCCCGTTGAGACTCTTACCCTCACCAGCCTCCAGACCTTCCGCGTAGCCCTTAAGTCCTGGCTGTCCCAACAGGCCTGGGGCTAAAGACTTCAACCCCACTCGAATAGTATGACTGTTGCGCTTTTTAACGATGTATTGTCTTCATGTTTGTAACTTGTTTGTCCTTCCCTTCCCTTGAATTGTGAGCCGCCCTGAGTCCCCTCAGGGAAAAGGGCGGCATACAAATAAAGTAATCTAATCTAATCTAATCCTGGAGATGAAGCATTACATTGCAGGTACATTGCAGCCAATGACAATTAAATGTTTTCTAACACTATAAAGGTAAATAAAGGTTTCTCCTCCCCAGTCGTAGCCAATTGTAGGAGACAATGCTGATCTCCATTTCTTAGCCAAGGAAACTCCATTTCTTAGCCGAGGGACTAAGCGTTGTCTAAAGACCATTTCCATAGTCATGTGGCTGACATGACTATATGCTGAGGCGCACAGAACACTGTTCCTTCCAACCAAAATAGTACCTATTTATCTACTCACATTTGTGTGCTTTCAAACTTCATTAGGTGGGCAGGAGCTGAGAAAAGTAATAGGAGCACAATCACATGACGCTCAGAACAGTGTTTGTAATCAATTCTTTTTTTCTTTTTGTGCCATATCCATCATCGGGGGTTCGAGATCATGTTGGCAATCCTATTTTTGTCAGCAGCCACATGAAACTGTAATAAATAACTTAAAATATTTTGTGCTTGCTGTAATTAAGAAATAAAGATATCCTTCTTACTTATGTCATACTTCTATTTTGTTTAATCTTTCAGAAGAATGTTTTGCATACACTATTCTCACATTTGTCATGTGTGAGCCTCTTCTCCAATAACTTAAAGAAGAAATTTCTTATCTGTATTCTGAAATACTGCAGCATGAGAAGAATTCCATCAGATGATTCTGTTTGCATGTAATCTACTACTTAAGAAAATCAAAGTTGGTGCTTTCGGCCTGGTTACTGTACTTACAGAGCTCAGAATCATTACAGAAGACTATAATTAAATCTATGTTGTTGAAAACGCTTGTACATATTTAACATGCCCCCTCAATAGCATGCTATAAATTGTTATATCACCACATTAGAAAAGGCGAAAGATATGCAAATTACCTTCATCCCGTTTAATTGTCGTAGATGTTTTCATTGCATAGAGAACTCTTAATTGCACACAATGAAAACAATCCATTCTATAATAGAATCTATTGCCCTATAATTTTAATTTCTTTTCATGAGTCAGTTTAAAATATCTAGTATAACATAACAACATAAAGTTGAATACATAAAGTATTAATTTTAAAATATCTAGTATAACATAACAACATAATGTATATTATATAATAAAATTATAGGCTTATGTTACCCAATACAAATTATATTAGTTTTTTTTTTCAGGGGTTAATTTTGTTGTTATATTTTTGTATTGGTGAGATATTTTGAAATTACAACAAAATTAACCCCTGAAAAAAAAAACTAATATAATTTGTATTGGGTAACATAAGCCTATAATAGCCAGGTTCCTACAAAGATCAGCCAGAGTAAGTGCTAAGACTTTAGGTCTACTAAAAGATTTAACTGATGTCAAAACAACAAAAATGGCTTAGTTAGAACAGTGATTTTACTTTAAATTAATATATTACAAATAGAATTATCTTTTCATTTAAATAAACTTCACAATATAGCAGTTTTGTTTTCCAAAATAGATATCTAGCTAACATCATCGCATCACAAGGAACTTCCTGGAAGACCTTGTCATTGGCTTTCATTCTTGTTTCCTCTTTTCCAACAAAGATGTCATCAATGTCTACAAGTATGTATCTATCTATGGTATATGTGGGCGACAAGGAGAACAGCAGGGACTTAAAATGGGGAAAGTTAAAAGTGAACATGGGTATTGTAATAGATCCCTGAACTTTGTAATGAGAAGATGTGGCTTAGAGACCTAACAATGAGGAAGGAAAGAAAAAAGTTGGGCTGTGAATGACTGTCACCGCGGGGGGCGGGGCGGAGGGGGGGTTGTATGTTTAAAATTGTATTTGTATCTGTATGTTTTACGCTTAAAAAAATGTATAACTAATGAATGCCGATACAAAAGGCTGTATATTTACTTTATATTGTTATGTATGTTTTGTCTTTTCTTATGTTGTTGTATTTTTCTTTCTGTTTTTAAAGGTAATAATGTTTAATAAAAACTATTTTTAAAAAAAGTATCTATCTATCCAGGGATAATGGAAGTCTGTTTCCAGTCAAAAATGAGACAGCACCTGTAAAGGCGAGCTTATACAGCCAGAAGGTCAAATTGTTACCAAAAAGAACATGCTGATTTCATGAAGAAAGACCCAAGTCACGAGTAACTGTTTTGCATGCAGAACATTTTTAATTGCAGTGCAGGGGGGCTTTTCAGGTAAGCTGAATGATTTATATGGAAAACTGTCCAGTCACTTCCAGGCAAAGGCCCTTTATCAAGCTTGGATGGTTTTATTACATGGAGCAGACGTGAATGAGGATTAATGCAACATTTCCATGAATCTGGAAAGGAAAACTTTTTAACTGAAAAGGCTGCAAAGTATTATCATTAGTTTATTGAAATCCAATCATTCCTCACAGTATTTATCTAGAAGGCCCCGATTCCAGGAATCCATATTCACATATTTAGAAATATTTTCACATATTATTAGAAGATACTTGCCTTTATTTTTATTTATCAGTACAGGAGGGTCGCCTTTAGAAGAAGTAATATCTATCTGATATTGAAACCTGCTGGATTCTAATATCCTGACTATATCTTGACCAAGTACAGAATACTGACTTTCCACAAATATAAGCATAACAGGGTCAGTCCTTAGTGGTTCTCTGGGCTGAATCATCTTCCATGGAAATAGCAGCAATGGAAAATGCCCATATTCAACATCTGAAAAAAGTTCAGAAGCTTTTCTTGCTTATAGCCATTGTGTAATGCACTGAAATAACAATGAGTACCATACAAAACACAGCTTTTCATGGAAAATGTCTATGACGTTTCACAATAAAAGTCATGTTGTAAATCAGGCGTAGAAGCTTTCCAGTTCTGACTGCACTGAGATTATAAAAGTTTCATAATTTTTTCCAGTTCCAGTTCAGTTTTAGCAATTTACGTCACCATTGCAGCATGTTCTCTGTCTTCATTACAATTCAGAGTCAATATATTCTGGAACAGAAAAAGACAGTGAAGTAATTTTTTCCCCATTCTTAACCAATTGATCACAAAACTACCCAACGTAAGAAAGGAATTAAATTTGAAGGGAGAATTGAATTAAAATGGTCTTCTTCCCTTTCAACCTGATTCTTCCCAGATGTTCTGGATCAATTTCCAACATCTGCTATCTATATGGCATTAGGTTTAGGTCAGTGGTGGGTTTCAAAAAAAATTTGAACCTACTCTGTGGGTGTGGCCTCCTTTGTGGGAGTGGCTTGCAGGCCATGTGACCTGGTGGGAGTGGCTTGCTGGCCATGTGTTCTCTCTCTCTCTCTCCTTCCTTTTGTCTCTCTGTCCCTTTTTCCTTTTTTTCTTTCATCTCTCTCTTTTTCTTTCTTTTTTCTTTTTTTATTTATTTATTTCTTCCTTTCTTTCTCTTTCTCTTTCTTTCTCTCTCTCTCTCTCTCTCTCTCTCTCTCTCTCTGTGTGTGTGTGTGTGTGTGTGTGTGTGTCAGTGGTGGGTTTCAAAATTTTTTGGAACCTCTTCTGTAGGTGTGGCCTGCTTTCCGGGTCCACTGGTGGAACCTCTTCTAACCGGTTCGGTAGATTTGACGAACCGGTTCTACCGAACTGGTAGGAACCCACCTCTATGTTTATTGGATTTATATGCCGCCCTTCTCTCAAGGACTCAGGGTGCGTACAACATAAAAGAAAACACATATTACAAAATTTAAAAGGGACATTAAATAAAGTATCCAAAAAAAACCCCAATTGATATTTACAATAAAAATTTAAAATTAAATTAAAATTAACAACCAAATTAATCCTATATTTTATTCTATTCAGGCCAGGCTGGCTTGCTGGAAAAGCCAACTTTTTAGGGCGCATCGGAAGTTGTTTGCATTTATCAAACAACTTGTCGTTACGTGCAAGTAATGGGCTGATTTTTGTATTTCGAACAATATAACATTACTTACTATTCATACTGTAAGTTATTTTTGGAAAAATACTTAGATCACAAAGTCATTTAAATCCTGCAATTCATTATTATCCAATATAATAAAAAATAAAAAATATATAGATTTCATATTTATACATATATATTTAAATAATTATTAAAGCATTATAACAAAACATAAACATATATTTTTATATCAGATGTATCATATAAAAATCAAGTATATTGAGTTTGAAACCTATTGGCCTCTGAGACAGAGCTACCAGGAAATGTCAATATGTGTTGTATCAATTACTGTGCTTGGAATTAGAGCAGTGGTGGGATTCAAATAGTTTAACAACCTGTTCTTTGCCCTAGTGACCTGCTGGGTAGGCGTGGCTCCGTGTCCATGTGACTGGGTGGGCGTGGCCAATTCAACATCACTCACATCGATGGGCTTTGCTGTTACTATGTAATAAGGGTTAACCGGAGAGGCAGTTTCTGTAAGCAGGGCATTAAAAATGAGGCTAGAAACAACACCAGAATGTTTCCTTCCTGTCTTCCTTACAGGATTAACCCCGTAAAATGGAAAAAAAACATATGAGAGGCACTATAAGCAAAAAGGTGCAAAGATTTCTTCATATGGAATTGCTCATAAAGATGTTTGGAGAACTGGACCCATGAATGGCAACAGATTTAAGGCGGTTCTGTTACTGGAGAGACACAGGCTGATAGATGGAAGAGTATAATTTAAAACTAGCTAAACCTAGTTAAATTCATTTGTAATAGATATAGTTGAATAATAATTGATAATGACAGTAATGTATATAATGTTGAGTTGTTATGATAAATAATAATTGGATATGAGAAGGGAAGGTTAGAAATATCTTTGGACTATATATAAAGGTTATTAATCACAATAATAATTATTACAAAAAAATAAAATAAAACTATATACAGTTAAACTTTAACTAATAGGGGGGAAATGCTATGATATACGATGTAATTAAATAAAGAAAAGAGAATGATAATAAATTATATACATAGAGGATGAAATTTTTGGTATTAAATATTATGGATGTTTAGCTAAAACAGGATATGAGGATTTGATGTTAATGGAGGATTTTATAAACAAGTAAATGAAATGCCAGCATGTGGTTATGGATTAAATCTTTGGTATAGTTAAGGATGAAGGATGTTTAAACAACTGTAGTTAACTAAAAGTGGAGATATGATGATGTTAATATGGTAAACATTTGAGTTAAGATATTTGAATTAATATGAATTAATGGAAGAGATGCACAAAAACTTGTTGTAACCAGCTGATATACTTTTTTATAACATATACTTGTTGTTGTTTTTTTTCCTGTTTTGTTTTTTGTTCTTTTTTGTTTTGACTTTTTTTTCCCACTGTTGTGGATATGTGTTGTTTATGTAACAAAAAAATTAAAAAAAAATATATAAAAAACATGGGGAAAAAAGGGAATTTCTTCTAACAACCAGTTCTCCGAACTGCTTAGAAAGTTAACAACTGGTTCTCCCGAATAGGTGTGAGCTGGCTGAATCCCACCACTGAATTAAAGGGATTAGATGCATTACTACTGGTTTGTTGGATTTGTATTAGTGAAGTATTTTTTACATATTTTGAGCATTGTTAGCTTCTCGGAGTAGACTAGTGAATGGGCAGCCACATAAAAGGAATTAATAAAGTATTTCACCTGAACTAAAATTAAATGTTTTAAATACACATGACAAATTACACTGTATTTTCTGTCATGGCATTAAAACCCACCTAACCAACACTAAGCATGAATAGCATTTTTTTAAGGAAACCAACACCATGTAAAGCAGTAAAATTCACCAACTAAAAAAAAAATTTCAAATTAACATCTTAACATTACAAAGAGTATTAAATATTGCAAACTAAATGTAGTAGTTATCGTGATAAGTTATGCATTATGACTTAATATAAGAACAATGTGAAATATATTTCATAAAAGCAAATAGGATAAGCAAGAACATTTGTTGCTAAAATAAACATTAACTTATAAGCAAAAATAAAAATAAGTACTGCTGACTTTAATGGGAGAAATAATAAAGATCTACTTAATCCTTGGGCGAAACATAACCAGACTCAAATGGTCTTAACTTCAGCTGATTCTATCCTCTTTTTTGATCCAATACAATATAGAATAGAATAGAATAGAATAGAATTTTATTATTTGTATGCCGTCCTTCTCCGGGAGGACTCGGAGCAGCGAACAATTCAAAAGGGGGAAAAGGGGAACATAAAAAACGAAATACAAATAATAAAAATAGGCAACAGTCGCACAACCATACATGTCGAGATATGATACATATCCATCATATTGTGTCCAAATGTCCATCAAGAACTTACACCTGCCCAATGTCTGATTTTTTTCAACAGAGACCACCCTGTCCTTGAAATGGCTTTGTGAACTGGATATTAACATTTGAACTACTATAAGTCCATGCATTTGCCATACGCTAAATCAGTGGTAGTCAACCTGGTCCCTACCACCCACTAGTGGGCGTTCCAGCTTTCATGGTGGGCGGTAGGGGCTTTGTCCGATACTGAAGCACTTTCCTTTTTTAAAATTTAATTGACGTTTTAAAAAAAATTCATAGCATTATTTAAAGATTTTCATTAGGTTTTCATAAAATCACCATTACTGTAGAACCGGTGGGCGGTTAGAAAATTTTACTACTAACAGAGATACAAAAGTGGGCGGTAGGTATAAAAAGGTTGACTACTCCTGCGCTAAATAAATAAATTTGATCTGATACAATTGTAAACTTTTTAATGTATTGTGCAGTATAAGATTAAAAAAGGGCACATTCTAAATTTTTTTACTTAAATAATCATTTTACAAAATGATCATATTAGAGTGCGTGTCTTTGTATTGACGTTTAAAAAAAAAACAACAACCAATAGATGGGAATCTGAGGGGGCCACTGATATTTGATAATTCTTTTTGACCTGATACTATTCGCAAAATATTTTATAGTCCACGCCTGAGAAATGTTTCTGGAGGATTCCTTTCAAAGAAAACCTACAGCACTAGAGAAATATTAGCTGCAGATCTTAAGGATCTTCCATAGAAAACAACAAGATATATCTCCAAATATCACCTTATGAGATTGTTTAACCAAGCCCAAACAAATCAAATTCTGTGGATACTTGCAGTTTTGATTCACTAACATATCACTCTAGAGCTGGCTAAAATATAAATAATTAAGAAAAGGATACTTAGCCCTATTTTTTATGTCTTCCTGCACAAAATATCCTGAAATCATAGTAATGCTTTAAAAATGATACTGTGTTAAGCTACACATTTCAATCCTACATATCTGCATGCTGTCCAAACAAAATTTGGGCTAGGACTCCCTTACTGGAACATGCTTAATAGGACTGCAACTTTGACTCTGCAAACTGTGTCAGATGAAATATTTTATTTAACTGTGAATGGAATTGCTGGGAACACTTCACTCACTTGCATTAAACATGCAGAAAAAATGAGAGGCCGTTGTGTATTTTTCACTCAAAATAATAAGACAGTGTTTATTTTAAAAAGTAAAATAAAATCAGGATAGAAGCTCCAAAACTCCCATATTTAGGCAGGCTGTGTTATACTTTCTGCTTTAAAGTTACTGTTTATTCTTTCACATCAACTGAATTTCTAATTAATTGCCTGCAGTGACTGTAAGTTCTAGTCCTGCCTTAGGTATGAAAGTTGGTGGCTTTGGGTCACTCTCTCACAGCTCAACCCACTTCATAGTATTGTTCTGAGGAAAATAGGAGGATGGGGCAGTATTACGTGTAACTTATTTATAAGCACAATAAAGACGGGATTACAAATGTAAAATAACTTTAGAATAGCATCCAGATATTAACGATATCATTAAATGAACAGTCCATTGCATTCTTTTTCAAGATGAAATTACTAAAACACTTAATAATTCTCTCCCTCTGTCTCTCTCTCTCTCTCTCTCTCTCTCTCTCTCTCTCTCTCTCTCTCTCTCTCTGTCCCTCATAAAATTATGTATGTGTACACACACTGCCTTTCATCTGTTAGATATAAATATTGCATTTTTGCATTCTAACTTCACTGTACTGCCTCTTTTCAATGTTTATTCTAAAATCCTTGGATATCATTTTTTTCTAAAATATTCAATTTTCTATTCTTCAATTCTTCCTTCAAAAAAATCCCATGTAACTTGCAAACAAGAGTTGCTGTTCCCCTAAAATAGCAATAGCAATAGCAATAGCAATAGCAATAGCAGTAGACTTATATACCGCTTCATAGGCCTTTCAGGCCTCTCTAAGCGGTTTACAGAGAGTCAGCATATTGCCCCCAACAATCTGGGTCCTCATTTTACCCACCTCGGAAGGATGGAAGGCTGAGTCAACCCTGAGCCGGTGAGATTTGAACCGCTGACCTGCTGATCTAGCAGTAGCCTGCAGTGCTGCATTTAACCACTGCGCCACCTTGGCTCTTAAAAAAGTATGTGTAAAGAAGAATACATAACCACGTTTGTAAATCTGCACTTTTTTAAAAAAAAGTTGTCCTGGATACATTTCAGTTGATTGTCACAAAAAAAAAGGAAACAATTCTGAGTCTCACAAAACACTAGAGGGCATCAAGGACTCACAAAAAACAACAACAACATCCAAGAGAGAGGTGGGCTGGTACCACATTGGAAGACAGAAGTTAATAGAGCTAACAACATTAAAAAAGAAGAAGTTACAAGCTCCTAAACAACAGCGTTAAAAAGAACACTCTTAACAACACTCTTAAAAAGCCATTATGAAGTTATTCCTCAATCAGAAAAAAATGTTCTATCACTTTTCTAATTGTTAATAACTCCAATACAACCACCCACACACCCCATTCAGCTAGTTTGCATCCTAGATCGCGTGCACAACGTTGCAAGCGAATTTTTTTCTGGGAAGAATAGAAAGAAAAAGAATTTTAAAAAACTTATTCTGGGAAGAATAGAAAGAAAAAGAATTAAAAAAACTTTTATTCCGGGAAGAATAGAAAGAAAAAGAATTAAAAAAATTTTTTTTATTCCGGGAAGAATAGAAAGAAAAAGAATTTTTTTTAAAAAAAAAAACTTTTATTCCGGGAAGAATAGAAAGAAAAATATTTTTTAAAAAAAGTTTTATTCCGGGAAGAATAGAAAGAAAAAGAATTTTAAAAAACTTTTATTCCGGGAAGAATGGGGGGAAAATTAAAAAAAAAGAATTTTTATTCCGGGGGAGGGGATAGACGCCGACATTTGCAGATGATTTTTCCTCGCCCACCGCTACTCATTCTGAGACCTCCCTTACCTGCCAGGGCGCACCGAAGCCTCTTCCTCTTGTCGACGACCTTCTGCGGCTCCTCTTTTTCTTGGGGGGGTGGGTGTCTCCCGCCCTGGGCTCCCCGTTCCCAGAAGGGGGCAGAATAACAGGCACCCTCCCCACTCAGCACCGCCAGAAAGGACTCGAGGACGAAGCGGCAGCTGCTCCCTTTGCTCTGCCTTCCTTCTCTCCTTCCACGGGGAGAAAGGGGGAGTGCAGGAGAGGGAAGGGAGGAAGGGCTCCCTCCCACCACCACCCCAAAGCTCGGTGGGAAGCTGCTACACATCAAGAAGAGGGCCAGAACACAGAGGACCCGGCTCGCTTTTCCATTGGTGGAGGGATTTCCTTACTTAACCAATAACATTTTGGGGGTGAAGGGGGCTTTGGATAAGAGGGCTCAGGTCCTCTGGCTGCTGTGGGAAGGGGGTGGGCTCCTTGGCCGGTCTCGCAATGGGACAATGAGGCGAGGGAGGGTAGCCTTCACGGTTTCCAACGCGGTAGCCGGATAAGAGCACCGTGGAAACTAAATATTGGGTGTGGTGGTGTTTCTGCTGAGGCTTAGTTTGGTCTTGGCAGAGTTTAATTCTACTATACGTACGTACCTCTCCCTCCCTCCCTCCCTCCCTCCCTCCCTCTCTCTCTCTCTCTCTCTCTCTCTCTCTCCCTCTCCCTCCCTCCCTCCCTCCCCCCGATAAAATGCATAAATAATAGGAATTACCGGCCTTTAAATGCGCGTTCTTCTGAAGTGCAATCAGACATTGTAACTGAGCGAACGAGCAATCAGTTAAAGAGGAACATGGAATATTCCGAGGATCATTGAGAAAGGAATATGAAATAGGGGATGGAAGCAGTGAACCAATTAGAAGGTCCCTCAAATAAAATAAGAGGAATTTAGCAGGAGGACAGAGTTTGGAGGGGGAAAAAAAGTTGTTAACAGTATTAGTATGAGGAATCTTTTCAGACACTAATTCTAAGGCGGGTTGCCTAATTAAAATCGAGCGTGAGAATTATGATAAGGCTGAAAAGGATTCGTTTTTTTTCTTCCTTAAATGATGGTTGTGTATATACACCTATTTAACAGGTGTGCTCAGAGAGTTCCCCAAACAGTATTAATCTTTTAGTGGGGAAATAATGTAGCACATAGTTATCTAAAGGGGCTTTTATGGGTCAGGATGCATAGTAGCCTAATTCAATCTGCATTCTGGTCAGAAAAATTAGAGGAATCTATAAAATAAACAATGCTGTTTGACATTTTCGTTAAAAGGATAAGGAGAAAAAGAATGAGTTAAACATTTCTATAATATAGTATCTCTTTCCCACCACCTCCTAGCCTATTGAATATCCTCACATATTCAAAATTAAAATATCTTTCCAGAAGAAATGCTGAATTAAGTCTGCCAATGGAAAGCTCTTTCACTGTTTGGGGGCAATTAGTAAAGGGACATGTTCTGGGTGTTTTTTTGTTTCCTGCCTAGCTTTTTGTTGTGTCTTTTGAACAATGTGTACATTTTAGAAACCTGGAAAGACAAAGGATTGTATCACCCAGCCCTCTGCCAGAAAAATGAAATATCCTAGGAAATATTGAAAAGGCAGAATATTTCTCTGGATGTGAAAAGAAAGAAACATGTTTTAAAAGACAGAATAGCTGCCTGTAGCTTCCTGCCCATCCCCACTTTGTTAATGGGCCATTAAGAAGGCCAAGCTAGCCCACTTTACATAATAAAGACTTCTCCACTTCAGCTACAGGAAAGCATGATAATATTGACCCCAACTGACCACATGGCATCTGAGAACTCAACCAAACCTGGATTCAAAACACAGCCTAGAGAGTTGCCCCTGCATGGCCCCATGGGAGTCTGACAACCAATCAGAATACATTTGTTACACAGGAACAGGAAACAGAGAGGCAGGACTGAACAGGTTATAAAAAGCCTAGCAAGCTCCTTCTTCAGCCCTTTTCTTCTCTTCTTCTCCACCAACATTGAAGCATGTGATCACCTTTTCTGTTCAGGGCTCAAGCCATGTGGCCCTGTCCAGCAATAAACCATCTTTCCAAGCAGCCTCCATGTCTCCAGTGTCTTTTTCCCCACTTGGAGCCGAACCCAGAAGGACATTTCTTTCATCAGTGTAGAAGAACAATTACAGGGTATAAGCACCTGTAACTGGGGAAAAAAATTAAGTTCACTTTCAGCATTTTTGTTTTATTTGTTTTACTGAGCTTTTCATTGTAACCAATGCCTTCAATGGACTAACCATACCATTTTCCAGGTGTATCTGGGTTTGCTGCTGTTTGTGTTGAGCCATGATGCTAGCCAACCTTGGCATTTTTTAAATTGTACAATTTGATGTGCTTTCTGGAAAGCACGAGGCAGTTAGCCTTGAATAACTATGAAATGACTTGCAATCTGATACCCAAACCAATTCTCTGATGCACTGTAGCTATTCCCCTAAAAAGGTTCTGCCTGGTTTGCTTACTTCAGCTTTTTTGGCATGTCAGTTTTCAGTTACATTGGAACTAAAATAATTTAGAAAGTTTAAAGTTAGTTTTAAAAGCCTGCCTGCCCCCATTTACAAGAGAAAACTCAATTAGGCTTTCTAGTTTTTGACCAAGCAGCCTCATAAATGTCTATCAGATTGGAGGGAGGTTATGGCTCTTAAATATAAGGAAGAAACATGATGACATTTAATTTTTTGTTTGTGGCTCTCATGCACTAAGGCATGATGCATTCTGCATCGTTAGTACAGAAAGAAAACAGTGAAATTTACTTTTAAAGAAAGGTGAACTCTGGTCTATATTTGCTAATTTTGTTGATTACTGTGCTGTGAAAACTGGAGCAGAACAATTTATCCACCCATTATCATTTTAATCCTTCCAATAACGACAATTTTCTGGGCTAATCGGGATATTTTTTAAAAAGTACAAAGAAAAGAATTTCAATGCAATAAATTAATAAATAATAACAGAAGGAAAAGAAACATGTAAATAAATAAAAGCCACCATTTGGTATAAATCAGGCACCTAAAATCTATAAAGTTTTAATTTTAATTGCCTGCTTTATACCAAATGGTGGCTTTTATCTATATGTATGTTTCCTTTCCTAATTATAAACCCCAAGTAATTTTTAAATAGAGAAAATGCATTTTAGAGCAATCTAGTCCAATTTTCTTTGCTCATATTTGTATTACAGAGTTTATTTTGAAGAGCAGAAAAAAAGCTCTTTGTATGCACAAAAGAGAAAAAGAGAGAAAAATAAAATAGAACTATTGTTTGCTTGAATTTATAACAGCAAAGTTGAACAAGTGAGGGAGTGTCCCTTTAATCTGAGCATGTGGTGAGAAGCCCACTTGGAATATAAGATAAGGCTACAAAGAGGAGTTTTGGGCCATGATTGGCTGCAACTCAGTGGTGGGTTTCAATTTTTTTTAGAACCTCTTCTGTAGGTGTGGCCTGCTTTGTGGGAGTGGCTTGCCAGCCATGTGACTGGGTGGACATGGCCAACTTGTAAAATGTGGTGAAACTCACTTAATGCTGTTGCTTAGCAACCAAAATGTTGGTTCAGAAATTCTGGCATTTGAAGCACGCAAGTCTTAAAGCTGTCAAGTTACAAGACCCTTGCAACCCTAACCCTTTAGAATAAAAACCCCAGGGGTGTTCAAACTTGACAGCTTTAAGACTTGTGGACTTCAACTCCCAGAATTCCTCCTCTCGCTCTTCATTTTGATGATGCGCGGACCGGCGGGGGGAGGGAGCTGGAACCGGTTCTAAACGGCACTGTAGATTTGTGGAAACTCTTCTATAGAAGAGGTTAGAACTGGCAGGAACCCACCCCTGCTGCAACTCCTTACAACAGAGCATAATTTTGGGAAAAGATATGGTTCGTTTAAAGAATTAAGGGAGTTTTTCAGGGCATCTATTTCCTTTCAAATTCAAGGGCTGTTTTGCTGAATGGTAATCCAAACATTTGGAGTCAGCCCTAGAAGCAAGAGTGGTGGTCATCTTCTTTTGAATTTCTTTATGACCTTGCCACTCAATAGGGCATGACCAGAATCTGAAGACACAAAGAGTTCTCCTCTTATTTAACTTTAAAGCTATTATGCATACAAAGAAATCTTGAGTACAAGATATGCATATATGTCTATGTCAACTCTAAATGATATGAAGTTATTTTATTCAGTTACGCTCTGCATTAGTCAATCAATCACAAAAGTATTGACAAAAGATGACTACATAAAGCAGGGATATCAAAATCAATTTCATTGAGGGCCGCATTAGGGTTATGTTTGACCTCAGGGGGCTGGGATGGGTATGGCTAAGGTCAAGGTCACTCGTGTCGGGGGTGCCTGTAGTGTCCCGAGTGCTTGGTCATGTCCAAACAAAGAGAGATTCAGAGAGAGACTAGTGTCCTGGGGATTTGTTTTTAAGTACCAGTGATGGCCATAAGAAAGGCTGAGTGCCAAAAAAAATTAAGGTCTTTGAACTATGGTGCTGGAGAAGACTCCTGTGAATCTCTTGGACTGCAAGGTGACCAAACCGGTCAGTCTTAGAGGAGATCAACCCTGACTGCTCTTTAGAAGGCCAGATGCTGAAGAGGAAACTCAAAGACTTTGGCCACCTAATGAGAAGGAAGGACTCACTGGAGAAGAGCCTAATGCTGGGAAAGATTGAAGGCAAAAGAAGAAGGGGACGACAGAGAATGAAGTGGCTGGATGGAGTCACCAAAGCAGTAGGCGTGAGCTTAAAATGGACTCCAGAGGATGGTAGAGGACAGGAAGGCCTGGAGAAATGTTGTCCATGGGGTCGCAATGGGTCAGACATGGATTTGCAACTAACAACAACTAGTGATGAGTACTGGAATATTAAGAAGTAATAAAAAGAATGCTCCTGAATATCCTTAAGGACTGAAAAATGACATTATCTATATACTATTAAAACTGTTGTGTCTATTTGATTGTAACTTTCAACTGGGTGAAATTGAAAGATTTAGGGCAACAATTATTTAACCAGGTTAACTCAAATCGGCTAACTTGCAGAATGCTGAAAGGAGGAGTAAGCAAACAAGAAAGCACCATTTCCAATGTTCCCTGCCAGCTTTCAAGAAATCAATGGAGAAGCCAGCAGGAAATCAGAAGTTCCCAATGTTTTTCCTGCTTCCCTTGGTCATTCTGTTTTTTCTTCTTTACATAAGGAAATATATCTGAAATGATGACCCAATTAGTTAGGGTTGTCTGATCCTTGTATAAATCTTGGGAGTTAGGGTAGGCAGTTAAGAATATTCCCTTCATATCCTTTCCTGGGAGATGTTTTTATTTTTGGGAATATATGTTTATATCCTGAGATCTGAGTGTGTGTGTGTGTGTGTGTGTGTGTGTGTGTGTGTGTGTGTGTGTTGAACTGAAAAATATTTCCTTATCTGTTAAGACTAAATGAATTTTCCATTGGTATTCATTTTGAGTATTCATTGCTTGTCACAATGAATATCACGAGAGCTTTCATTTCTCCGAGGTTACGCCTATTATTTGACTTATTGTTCATTATATTTAAATAACTATGGTAATTATCATAGAATATAGGCATATATTCAGATTGGCTATGAGAAATGATTTTGGCGCAAGATTCTTTACACTGACCCAGAGACACATTTATTGCTCTGATTCTAATTGTGCTGCCTCTCTCACTGTGAGCAAATGAAAGCTGTATGATATTTATAGGAACAATTAATTTGGAGTTGGAAATCAGCTGTCTCTACTGAACTATCTGTAGCAAGATCGTGTTAGAGCATCATACTTCTTTATCTAAGAAGGAATAAAGAACAATATGTTTACTTTTCACTGAATTGTATAGCTATTGCTGGTCAAATTAAATCTAGAAATACAATTCGTTTCTACAGTTCTTTTCAACAACTCAAGAACAATATTTGAAACTGATTCATTTATTATTCAGCTAACTACAAAGCCCTAAGGCAAGGAGTATTAATTATTTAAATCAATAGACCTCAGTTTCCTCAAGACAGGTGTATAAATTAGCACTTCCTTTCTGTATTACCTGGCCTTTGTCCTGGATTCAGATGATCAAATGTAGTAAGTTCCATTTTGATTTTGAACAATGATGATGAACATTACCAGGCAGACCAATCCTCAGTGAAGCTGATAGGAGGTGCATCTTAATTATTGCAATGCAATATGATAAAGATTTAAAAATAAATTGCTGGGCTGCTGATCCTAGAATACTTTTATATTTAGTTGGCATAGCCATATTTTCAGGGCCTTTTAGAAGGCCCAAAAGGAGAAAAAGATGTTCAAGAAGATGGAAGGCATGGCAGAAAAAGCTTTTTGGGCCGTCAGCTGAAATTCCTGCAGCATGGGTCCCTTCTGCTAGCATGGGTTTAGTTGGCTAATTCCAACTTAGTCAGATTCTCAGATAGCAATAGCAATAGCAGTAGACTTATATACCGCTTCATAGGCCTTTCAGGCCTCTCTAAGCGGTTTACAGAGAGTCAGCATATTGCCCCCAACAATCTGGGTCCTCATTTTACCCACCTCGGAAGGATGGAAGGCTGAGTCAACCCTGAGCCGGTGAGATTTGAACCGCTGACCTGCTGATCTAGCAGTAGCCTGCAGTGCTGCTTTTTAACCACTGCGCCACCTTGGCTCTTGGAATATTGTTAAGATAGCTTGGACCCATGCCCCGAAGGGCTTTAAAGTGATAACCAACACCTTAAATTGGACCCGGAAACCAGTACATCTATTCTGTTTGGTCTTAGGTCAAAATGACAATTCATTATGAGCAAATTAACAGACTTAGAATAATTTAGTACAGTAACTTCCATATAACAACTTTATAACAACTTTGCCCACAGAGGTATTAACACTAAGGATTAATAGGTTAATGTACATACATAGATTTATGGGGAACTTTTAATGCTGAAGGTATTAATACGTTACATTATACCCCAAACTTTGGAATATCTGGGTATTTTTGATGTGCAATGGTTGTTTCAGACTTGGAATATTGTTAAGAAAATAAGACATACAATACCAAGTCTCAGGCAGTCTTTAAGCCAATGGAAGCTGTGTTACTCTGCTTTAAGCAATTGTACCAAAAGTGTTGCTTTTGCTGTATCAAAGGAAAGAACTGGCTTTTTTCCACTTTCTTGGTAGATAAGATTGAGAGAAGAGAACAGATGCTGTATTCTCCATGCACTCATTGGATTTTATTTTCTTTAAACATCTGCCAGCCCCATCGTGGACCTCTGTGTGATAACATCTGCAAGGCCATTAAATTAATGCAGAGATGACTTCTAGATTATCACGGTTAAAAAGCTGGAGTCCTGTAAGCAGAAAAGGAGGCGGGATGAAAGCTTTGTCAGGATACAAAAAAGAAATGATTGCTTATCTCAAAGCCGGGAGTATAAAATGAGTACATTTATAAGCAGTGCTGTGCTTGAGGCCACTATTATTGTTAATTATTTCTCTATTCACATAAAAAATCACAATGGGAGAACTGAAAGTAATAATTAGAAAACTCACTCCTGCCTGCCTCAATGTGAAAAATTAATCTCTCTTCCCATCAGTCACTTTGAATAAAATCCCAGGCCTTTGCTGAAGTATGTGTTGTTTTCCATTATTTTCGTGTGTAATAGGCAGCATCTTTATTAAGCTAGTTCAAAGGCTGCACAGACGAATGACATAGGGCTAATAAAGGTATTAACAATATGGATTTTGGGATGTTTATTGTCTTCAAGCATAGCTGCCTTTCTGACAGCAGCCAATCACTGGTTGATAGATAAACTGCTTTGCTTTAATATGATGCAATCCAGTTGTTCCATTTATAGATAATTTTTATAGTGCATTGTGGGATTCCTGACAAAACATAAAACAACACCTTGCATATGTGGAAAAAAACCAGGCATTTCAATTTTTAGGTGGGAATAATTCAAGGAAGAGAATTCCTCGTGGTTTTTAAATTCAACTTGCAGGCTATATGACAACAATGGCAAACCTTTTTGGCTCGTGTGCCATAAACAGGGGAAGCGCCGATGGGTCATGCGTGGGCTTGCCGCAGCCATAATGCAATGCACACGCTCCCAGCGTGCATGCGCACCTGACAGGCGCTCCCTCCCCCATTTTTTGCATGCTTTTTTCGCCCTCCCAGACTCCAGAGGCTTTAGAGGAGCCTGGAGAGGGTAAAAACATCCTCACCCACCCTCCCAATCCCAGAGGCCCTCTGGAAGCTTCAGGAGCTTACCTGAAGCGTCCGGAGCACAAAAAAAAGGCCCTACGGGCAAACCAGAAGTTTGGGAACTCTGGTTCGGGAACGGACTTCCAGTTTGCTCGTAGGGCCTGTTTAAACCCTCCGGAGCCTTTAGAGGCCTTCCGGAGGCTTCCCTGAAGGCTCCGGAGGACGAAAACGTCATTTTCATAGTTTATATAGTTTTCTCTCTGGTAACGCAATGCTGCTAACTATGGCATACAAAACCTTTGCCAGACCTATACTTCTGCTCACCTGCCTGGATCCCACACTGCATTTCGGATATTAAAACATTAGAGAGGGTCCAGAGGTATTTTACAAGAGGAGTACTCAACTTCTCTGCTCGTCATACAATTCCTTATACCACCAGGCTTGAAATTTTAGGCCTGGATAACCTTGAACTATGCCATCTACATTCCGACCTGAGCTTAGTGCCATAACGTCCTTCCTGTTAAAGACTACTTTTACTTCAACTGCAATAACACAAAGGCTATCAATAGATACAAACTAAATGTAATCCATTCTAATCTTGATTTCAGGAAAAACGATTTCAGCAATAGAGCAGTAAATATGTGGAAAACCTACTTGATCCTGTTGTTAGTTCCTCTAACCCCCATACCTATTAACTTAAACTGTCTTCCATGGACCTTACACGTTTTTTAAGAGGTCCCTAAGGGGGTGTGCATAAGCTCACCAGTGTGCCTACCATCCCTGTCCTACTGTCCCATTTACATGTACTCTTTTTATGTGTTTATGGCTATGTTTTGCTTATTTATATCCAATTATTTGTGCCATTTTTCGTGTGTTTTGATACTTGTTTCCTTGTACTGGTTGACAAATAAATAAATGAATAAAGGAAGGAACGAAGGAAGGAAGGAAGGAAGGAAGGAAAGAAAGAAAGAAAGAAAGAAAGAAAGAAAGAAAGAAAGAAAGAAAGAAAGAAAGAAAGAAAGACCCAAGATGGTTTTCACACAATGGTGGATTCACCCAGGATGAGGAATCTTGAAGATTACAGTTCCTAGTGGGACTGGCAGTAAATCAGATCACCCTCCATTTATACAAATACAAATACAATAGCAGAGTTGGAAGGGGCATTGGAGGTCATCTAGTCCAACCCTCTGCTTAGGCAGGAAACCTTATACTGTTTCAGACAAATGGCTATCCAACATCTTCTTAAAGACTTCCAGTGTTGGGGCATTCACAACTTCTCGAGGCAAGCTGTTCCACTGATTAATTATTCCAACTATCAGGAAATTTTTTCTCAGTTCTAAATTGCTTGTCTCCTTTATTAGTTTCCACCCATTGCTTCTTGTTCTATGTTCAGGTGCTTTGGAGAGTAGTTTGACTTCCTCTTCTTTGAGATATTGGAACACTGCTATCATGTCTCCCCTAGTCCTTCTTTTCATTAAACTAGACATAACCAGTTCCTGCAACCGTTCTTCTTATGTTTTAGTCTCCAGTCCCCTAATTTCTTCTTGGCAGAACATTTTCTTAAGCATGCCTGGATTTTAATTACACTTTCTGAAGTTTCTGTTTTGTTTTGATTTTTATGTCTAAAAGATGACTGGCTGGTTGAACTCAGGTTTATTTTAACCCCTTATTGGACTTCATCTGTTTTCTTATTGTTCTTTTCTTTTGGTCTTTTTGATTCTTTTGAATAACTTTTATCTTCTATAAGGAAAACACAGCATGTCTTGGAGTAGTGAAAGAGTTTGGACTTGATTTATATCTACTGGACTTTCACTACAGGAATTTTGCATTTTATTAAATTGCAAACAATTTGGCGATTGTTTTTTTTAAATAGTTTTTTTATCTTAGACTGAAATATCCAAACATTATCCCATTACTCCTCTCTACTTATCTTTTCACTCTGAAGAATATCCCAGCCTCTGAGGAGTTTTATCTCTTTGTTGCTAAGTTACACCAAAGCAACAATTTATCTGATTGTAGACAAGGAAAAGTGGCGGACAGCAAAACAATTTGGTAATATGCAAACCCAAGTTGAAAACTTTTTAAAACACTTTGACAAAATAATGGTTGAAAAACACACACACGTCCAAATGCAAGTAACTGGAGTTAAATCAGATTTACAAAAGGTATGTGATTTGAAAGAGGTAGTTTCGGTGAAGGAGACTGAAAAAAGATGTGGATGTTACAGACTTAGAACTGACTGAAGTTCTTTCCCAAAGTTCAGGCTTCCATTCTTTTACATCATCAGAAAACTGAATGTATAAGTGATAGATTGTTTTCCCTAAGAAGATTGAAGAAGATTGGGGAATGGATTTATCATACTCAACTCAAAAACATTTTCAGCTGGACTTTTTGGGGAAGATATAACTTTGGAGAATGGTTTTATTATATTTAACCAGACAACAATTGATAAGAGATGGAATTAAGAAACAATCGCGGATATTTGATCCAGGATGAATCAGCATTAACTTTTGGGATGATTTGGGATAGATAAGAAGCCATGGAAAACTTTCTACGAGTTGAATGCAATAATAGATTCTTAACAGGGTTTTTTGACACTTTACTTTTATCTTAGTTTGCTTGTTTGTTGTTCTCTGTGTTAACTATTTGGCCATTAATATGATGATGGTTTAGATGATGGTTTAATAATTTGAACACCAGAATTCAATTTTTTTTCAGGCTTGCTTAGTAAGGGGTAGGCAACCAATATTGTTGTAATATTTATCAATAATCAACTAGGGATGTGACCAGATGGGAGTGGCTTGATGCCCATGTGACCGGATGGGAGTGGCTTGCTGCCCATGTGACCGGATATGAAATTATGAATTAGTACTTAGGTCGGTCCAAGTAGCTATTCAGAAGTTAGTGGTTAGAAGCAATCGTAAAGCAAGATATGGAATTAAAACCAGAAATATTTTGTTGGCTATTTGAAAGGGAGTATAATATATATTTAATTTTACACATGATAGCAGCTGCTGGAATTGTGTTTGCACAACAGTGGAAAAACAGAGATATGTAAATGAATAAATATTACAATGTGCACGAATAAATACATTGACAATTAAAATCAAGAAGGCTTTGAATACTTTTTCACGTGGGATTGGTTTTAGCAATTGCCAACTAACGGAAACAGAAATTAGAAATCCAAAAGTATGAAAGAAAACACCAATTATATAAGGAAAGGTCCCTAAAATGTATAAGGAAATATTACTAGATCATTATTAATGCGTAAATAACTGTGGGACATTACACACCCACCAGTGGTGGGTTTCAAAAAAATTTGGAACCTCTTCTGTAGGTGTGGCCGGCTTTCTGGGTCCACTGGTGGAACCTCTTCTAACTAGTTGGCGAAGTGGTTCTACCGAATAGGTGCGAACTGGTAGGAACCCACCTCTGGTGTATATGTGTTTGTGTCTTTTTTTCGCCAATGCACATTTTTTGAGTGTCTGTTTTTTGTGTTGTTTTGATTTTTGTTTCCGTGAACCTTTTTTTTATTTCACAGAGTTTTATCTTTTAGCATGTTTTTTGTGTTAAAATAAAAATCATTTGAAAAATAAAGAAAAGTATTAAAAAATCTAGGAAGAATCTCAGTGAATGTCCTTGGATAAGGATATGGACCACATGTCCAAGACAATGTTTTCTCATTGGACTCGGCCTTCCAGTTTGATTTCTCAGGCTGCTACTGATCAGTGGTGGGATTCAAATAATTCAACAACCGGCCCTCTACCCTAATGACCAGCTGGGTAGGCATAGCTTGGTGATCATATGACTGGGTATTTGTATTTTATTATTTGTATGCCGCCCTTCTCCGGGAGGACTCAGGGCGGCGAACAATTCAAGGGGGAAAAAAAGGGGAAACATAAAAGACAAAATACAAAATACAAATAATAAAAGTCGACAACAGTCGCACAGGTGGGCATGGCCAACTCAACGTCACTCACATTGATGGGCGTTTCACCACAGCTGTTATAATGTAATCAGGGTTAACCATAGAGGGCATGCATATCGTCCCTGTCCTACTGTCCCACTTATATGTATTCTTTTTATTTGTTTATGGCTATGTTTACTTATTCATTTATTCATTTTTTCATGTTTTCATACTTGTTTCCTTGCACTTGTTGACAAATATAAACAAACAAACAAACCAGAGAACAATTTCTGTAATCAGGGCAATAAAGGTTAGACTAGAAACAACACCAGATTGTTTTCTTCCTGTCTTCCTTACACGATTAACCCTATAAAGTAGGGGGGGGGAAATGAGATTTCTTCCAACAATTGGTTCTCTGAACTGCTTAGAAAGCTAACAACCGGTTCTCCCGAATAGGTGCAAACTGGCTGAACCCCACCACTGCTACTGATTCTCCACTTTAGGGAGTTGCGGGGGAGGGGAGAGGGGACAAGGCTCAAAGGCATGCTTTTACATCATAGCATTGGCCCTCTGGAATAGCATCCATGTGAATATCAGTTTGGCTCTCACCTTGGCTGCATTCCAGAAGTGGCTCAGAAATGAATTTTTCCAGAAGGCATTCACTATAGGCGATATTACCATCCTGGCTGAATTTACCAATTGGTTTTAGCTATATAATCTTTTTTTTTGGAGGGGGGGAGTATGATGGCTCAGCAGTTAAGAACACTGAACTTGCCCGGGTTCAAGACCCAAGTGCTATACAATGGGGTGAGCTCCCATTACTTGCCCAAGGTTCTGCCAACCTAACAGTTGAAAATATCACAAAACTGTGGCTCTCTTATTTTGGCCATGGGATAGGGGAAAGCAATTATATTTCGAAGGAACTTTTTTTTCTTTTTACATAATTGTAACTGCCTGCCATGGATGCATTTAGTAAATGTATGGTTTGAAAGCCCTTGCTGAGACATTTCTACAGATGCATGGGCCATTTCACCACCGAAAATACATTTAGTATGTCAGTAGTGAAAAGGCGCCAGATGCTGAGAAACGAGCAGCCAGAGTTGTGTTCCCAGTAGTGGCTGCAATTGTTGTGCTCTCAGCTGAATAATTTTCATGGAAAGGGTTGTGTTGTTGTTGCTTCGGTTTGGCAGAATATTAATCTGCTGATGATTTCAAAAGGGGACTTTGAAATGTGTTGCTATATTTCCCACCCCGCCCATTTTTTTTCTTTTGAACAAAAGAAAAATGTGATGATTGATGCATATTTACTAAGAAGCCTATATCTTTCCCTGGAGAACTCAGAAACAAGCATTGAGCTGTGGAAATGAAATGAGACAGAAATTTAAGAGTGCTGCGTTTAGTCACATTCTAAACAATACCAAAAAATAAAAAAGGAAGAGGAGGTGGGAGAAAGTAATTGAATGATATATGAATGGCTTAAAAGAATAGCAAAGAAGATGAAATCTGACATTTAAACCAGAGGTCATATTCAGCAGTTTCTGACCAGTTCTGAAGAACCAGTAGCGGAAATTTTGAGAAGTTCGGAGAATGGGTAAATACCACAACTGGCTGTCCCCACCCCATCTATTCTCTGCCTCCCAAGTCCCAGCTAATTGGGAGGAAATTGGGATTTTGCAGTATCTTTCCCCCTCCATGCCCACCAAGAAACTCCCACCAAGCCATGCCCACAGAACCAGTAGTAAAATTCCTTTTAGAATTTTGGCCTGCCACACTTTCTCTTATTTCATTATGCTGTTTCAATAGTATAGTTGATGGGAGGGGGGAATAGACAGGAGTAGGATTGTGGAATGTATTGTTTTCATTCTTTTCTAGAAGCCAAGGTCATCTTTTGTCTCTGCACTTTTACACCTGACCGGAAGCACCTGGGTGGAGACGCCAGCATGGAAGAAGAAGATTGGACCATATGATGGATTGTAGGTGTGGGGACAAGATCATGAACTTTTCACTGGGTGGAATTCTGATGACATTTCCAGAATTGGAATTAACACAGATGTGCTAAGATGTCTGCTTTATTAAATTGGAACTTTAAGGATCGTTTTGCCTTGGATTCTGATTTAATTCTACATGATACTTGGAATGCTGACACCCACCACTGATTTAAACCCAAACTGTGGGTGTTGAGTTGAAGAAAAAAAAAACCTACCATCTTTGGTTGCTTTCCAGATCATTCCCACCCTGACAAATCCTCAGTTCTCTAGGAATGTTTCAGGACTTCTATATAGAGTCCCCAATAAATAACAGAATGCTAATTTCTGGTGGGAGGGCAATGCTTGGGAAAACTTCTCTCTGGTCACATTTTCACACCTCTCAATTAGGCTGGGCATCAGGGCAGGTTTCCCATTGTGAAATTCAGGAATTTCTACTATCAATACTACCACTACAGCGTTTTTTTGCACTGTCTTCACTATTAAATAACATTTATGCAAAGGAAACCTTCTGCAATTGTTCAGCCGAACTCCGCATATGGCATTCATGCTTTCTACATTTAAACAGGGTTCCCATCTGCCTTAGTTTGCAGCAATTTCAATAGAAGGCACGTGATGCAGAGAAAGGATGTGCATCTCTATAGCTCCCCGCTATACATTTGCAATGTTGTTGCCAAATAGGCGTTTCAAATTAATTTTATCAGTTTGAGTATAAAACAGCTTCCAAGCACTGATCGTTTTTGTCCACTATGCCCACTTAAGACTAAGGCAACTACAGCTTTGCCTTGAACGGCTCCATTTTACAGCTCTCAAAACTTTTCTGGCCTTCAAATTTGAATACAGGTAGTTCTCGACTTGTGACCACAGAATTTCAGCAAGGTGCTGTTAAGTGAGTTCCACCCAATTTCACAGACTTTTTATTTTGCCAGTTGTTAACTGAATCACGCAATTATGAAGTGAAGCTGGCTTCCCCTCAACTTTGATTGTTGGAACCCAACTGGAAAGGTTGCAAATCGTGTTCTGGGACTCTGCAACTATTGTAAATGCATGTTGATTGCCAAATGTTTGAATTTTGATTATGTTACCATGGGGATGATATGATGGTTTATGTTGATGTTTATTCAATTTGTATGCCGCCCTATTCCCGAGGAACTCAGAGCGGAAGGGGAGTACACACAGGAAAAGAAAAAGACAAGCAAATTAAAACACAACAACAGTCGCAATAATTCAAGTGGGGCTGGGAACTCATCAGCCACTGGCCTGCCGGAACAGCCAGGTCTTAGTGGCTTTGCGGAAAGCCGGAAGGGTGGTGAGGGTCTGGATCTCCATGGGGAGATCGTTCCAGAGGGCCGGAGCAGCCACAGAGAAGGCCCTCCCCCAGGGAGTTGCTAGTCGACACTGGCTAGCAGATGGAATTCTGAGGAGGCCTAATCTGTGGGATCTAATTGGTCGTAGGGAGGTAATTGGCAAGAGGCGGTCTCTCAAGTACCCAGGTCCAATACCATGTCATATGTACAAGGACTGATCATAAGTCGCTTTTTAATGCACTTGTAAATTTGAATGGTTGCTAAATGAATCGTTGCAAGTCAAGCTTGACAAATATTTCCTAGCCAAATAGAGACATACAAGTATTCAATTTCACTGAAAAAGTTGAAGATTATCCTTGTACCTAGGAAAAAAGTGAAACCTGATGATACCCCGGGAGGCTGAAATATTCCTCCAGGTTTATAAATATTTTTCCAAATTTGTGTTTCAGACCCTTTAGACATTGAGATTGATGACAATATCCTGTTATTAAAAAAATCTGGCATTGCAACCACATTTCATTCAAATAACACTGCGAAGTTACAGCTGAAATTAATTCAAATTTCCAGTAAATCTGAATGTAAGCCCAATACTGGCAATGAGACAAGAGAAAACTCCTCAGCAATATAACTGTCATAGTGTCTTTCCTCAAAGCCATATCAAAATCCCATCTATTCTTATCTTTGAATGAACAGAAAGCAATAATAGCATGACATTTGGTGTTCCAGTTGCCAATCTCTATTGCCTTCATTTCAATTTACGGCAGCCAGCCACCTGAATTTGCTTCAAAAGAATTGGTGATAAAGAGATTTTATACTGTATATCTTGAGGCTGAACCTCTGACAGTATCAGTATAAAGGAGGGAAATACTGTTTCAGCACTGATACAGCTAAGGATGATTTAAAGGTTTCTCACTTGTGGATTGTAGACAACCTGAAAATAATGCCGTGGGGCCATTGCATAAAAAAATAATATTACTACTTCATGTTTGTGGGGATCAAGTGCCAAATGCTTCTGTAAAAATCACTCTTTCTGTAAAAAGAGTGATCTTTGCCAAATACTTCTGTAAAAATGGCATCCCTTGTAAAATGCGAATGGGGAAAAAAAAGACATTATTGAAATAATTTATATTGAATTTCAGCCTTTTCCACTAGAATGTATTAGGATGAATTACTGCCCTCTGCCTATGATATTTCAAATTCAAGCAAAGCTACCACATTTTATTTGGAAGCTTTGTTTCTTCTTCACCGTTCTTCGGTAAAACGTTTCAATCTTATCGGTGCATAGGTTGGGAATTCAATAAATATTGGGTATGTCTAATTTAATGAAAAGAAGGACTAGGAGTGATGTGATAGCAGTGCAGGGACATGCAGTCAGGGGAGGTGGGGGAGGCAGAGCCTCACCACTGTCATCATGAAAAGAAAAAAAATGTAAAAGGAAAAAGGCAAGAGCTGAGGTCAGGCTGAGCTAGTTGCTACCAGAGTCACCATGGATGACTCTGCTTAGTGCTTAACTGTTTAAAAAAGCCTCTAAAAATGCCCTCTATAGGAGGAGGCGGGAGAATGATGTGCCTCATCTAGTCTGGCATTTTATGATCACTCGAGCAGAGTTAAGCAAGGGTTAAAAGCCGAAAAATTCCTGATGAAGATGAGGCACGTCATTCTTCTGCCTCCTCCTGTAGGGGCCACTTTTTAAGAGGCTTTTTAAAACAGTTAAGCACTAAGCAGAGTCATCCCAGCAACTAGCTCAGCCTGACCTCAGCTCTTGCCTTTTTCCTTTTACATTTTTTTTCTTTTCATGCTGGCAGGCAAGAGCAGAGTTGAAATTCTCTCTGAAACAGCTGGAAAAGGTATGTGTGGGTCGGAGGGAGTGGGAGGAATTCAAACTTCATCCTCCTGGTGTGGGGCTTTGGGCAAAGGCTGGAGGGAAGTGCTCTCCCTCCCCAAGTGTAGTTTGATTGCAAGCAGAGCCACGTTGTCTTTTCAAACCTGAAATCAGTGAAGCCGGGCTGGATCCTTCTGGGGCTGGGGGAAAGTGTGTGTGTGCTCCAGTATGGCTCTTTGACTGGCTTCCTGCCTCTTCCTGTGGTCTCCCTGACTCCCTCCAATCCAACTTTGTGTGTGTGTGTGTGTGTGTGTGTGTGTGTGTGTGTGTGTGTGTTGTGTGTATGCTTGTTTGAGAGAGAGTTTGTTTGAATGAGAGAGGGAAGGGGGTAGGAGAGATAGTCCAATCCAACTTCTGTGTGTGTGTGCATGTGTGTGTTTGAGAGAGGGGGAGGGAGGCAGAGAGGGAGGGAGGAGGGGAAGGGAGAAGAAAAAGAATGAAGGAAACTTATTTAGCAAAGGAGAAAAACAAATACTGTCGCTTTAAATCAGAACTGAGCATACCTGGCTGTGGAATTCTGGGAGTTGAAGTCCACAAGTCTAAAAAAATTGCTGCCTCACCAGCCATAAACCTCACCGCACGTCACTGTAGCAGTGTTCCAATAGGGACTTCCACAAAGGGGCTGCCACAAAGAAGAGGGAGTAAAGCTATTCTCCAAAGCACCTGAGGGTAGGACAAGAAGCAATGGGTGGAAATTAATCAAAGAGAGAAGCAACCTAAAACTAAAGAGACGTTTCCTGACAGAACAATTAATCACTGGAACAACTTGCTTCCAAACACTAGAGGTTTTAAAGAAAAGATTGGATAACCATTTGTCTGAAATGGTATAGGGTGTCTAAGCAGCGGGTTGGACTAGAAGACCTCCAAGATCCCTTCCAACTCTATTATTCTACACTACTCTACTCTTAGAAGAAAGGAATGTGACTCCTGAACTATTGACAAAAATATATCTGTGGAGATTTGATCCATGAAGTCTCTTAAAATTTACTAAAAAAATTAATTGGAAGGCACAAAGTAAATAAGCAACCAGTTATATGCTACCTTATCTAGTATTTCTTTACAATATATGAAGTTAAAGGAATCCATAAAATTACAATTAAAAAAAACAACACAATGAGTGAAAAAGACCTTGAATATTATTAATAAAAACTGTTGTTGCAATGAGATGTTTTATTTGTCATTACAGGTATTCCTCATCTTATGACCATAACTGAGCAAAAAATTTCTGTTGCTAAGTGAGTTGTTAAGTGGGTTTTGGATCATTTTATAAGCTTTCTTGTCACAGTCATTATGTGAATCACTGTAGTTGTTAAGATAGTAATATGGTATTTTACTTGCAAGAAGCTGACAGTGAAGGTTAAAAATGGTGATCACATCACTGTGGGATTCTGCAGGATCCTGTGGGATCTATGTATGTATGTATGTATGTATGTATGTATGTATGTATGTATGTATGTATCTATCTATCTATCTATCTATCTATCTATCTATCTATCTATCTATCTATCTATCTATCTATCTATCTATCTATCTACCTACCTACCTACCTACCTACCTACCTACCTACCTACCTACCTACCTACCCACCCACCCACCCACCCACCCACCCATCCATCCATCCATCCATTTATCCATCTATCCATCTATCCATCTATCTATCTTATCATATATCTGTCTGTCAATCTATCTAACTATCTGTCTATCATCCATCAAAACATAGAAACTATTTCCCTTTAGCTGTTTTCTCGGAATTCCAGTAATCATCACTGTTTCCTAAACATGCTTTTTACTGCGACCTCTAGATGGTGGTAATGAAACAATAAGTCATTTTCCAGATTCAGTGGTCTTACCAATGTTAATAGTACCTGATTCTAACATGTCAAGAATGCTATTTATTCTCTCTGCAGTTAATGTTCCATTTCTTTGTATTTATGTTATTTATTTCTCTGCTTCCCTCATTCGATCTCCAGGAAATTGTAACTATTTGAAGAAGTAACAATTATAGTTAGATCAACTCACAGAATATCAAACAGTAGGCCTGGTAAATTATTCATTTTGTGAGAAATACCCAAGGTATTCTACTTCATTCTATTGTGAATTGTTAATGAATAGTTCCTGTTATATGTAATTATACATTACAAATTACTTGCTATATAATTTGTACAAACAAATATTATCCAATGGGTGTTTGGGAAAAGCTTCACTTTGGCAGCAATCATGAACACATGTTTATACATATGGACATGAATGATATGTATATGATATATAAGTCTACGTGTGTGTGTGTGTGTGTGTGTGTGTGTGTGTTTATATGTATAGTATATGTATATGTGTTGTGGCCCAGCAAGAGCCGTTGGAGCTGCCACCAGACTCCGACAGCGAGGGGCCCTATGATTCGGCTCTGGAGGATGTGGAGGACCCTGGACAGGGTTCCGACTCTGAGCAGGGCCAGAGAGGCTGGTTGGCCACCAGGAGGCACTTGAGCCTTGGACCAGTGGGGAGGAGACTAGGGTGAGTGATCCGGACACCAGCAGTGAGTTGTTCCTGGATGCCTGGCATCGAAGAGCTAATAGGCGTCAGGAACAGTTGCGCAGTTACAGGAGGTAATTGTACTCAGCTGGTGGTCATTAGGCTCCTCTCCAGACTATAAAAAGACTGCTTGTGCAAAGGCCCCTCTTGCAGAAATCAACACAGGAATGAATGTCGGAGAACATTATGGTGAGCTTGGCAGGCTGGATTGCTGCCCAAGCTTGTCTGTGCCAGTTTGCTGCCAAGGACCTGTCTGTCTGTTAATTAAATGCCGTAACTTATCTTTGGCTTGGAGTGTGTGTTGGTGTGGGACGAGGGGGTCAGAACATGTGTTTGTGTTTGTGTTTGTGTTTGTGTTTGTGTTTGTGTTTGTGTTTGTGTTTGTGTTTATGTTTATGTTTATGTTTATGTTTATGTTTATGTTTATGTTTATGTAGGTATTATTGATTTCAGTGAAATTTAACAGTGGTTTCTAATAATGCTTAGAACCACATTTTAATTTGTTCTTGAAGTTTTATTTTAATCCTTGGATTCTGCCACTCTTTGGTTGATTGTGGTCTTCCTTTCAGGTAGCCCTGAATTTTCTTTCTTCTTTCCTGCTTAGGCTAACTCAAAAGTATCAGGCGAAATCAAAGTGAGATACCAGGCCATAATAAAAGGTAAGACCAATTTCCAAATCCATATTGCAGCTTTAAAATGTTAAATGTTTCTGAAATTAACAGCTGGAGAAACATACTGTATTTAGAGACAATATAGTTATCATGAGCAATTATAATTTTCATGGCCAATTGTCTATAAATGTTTGGCTAACTTGAGAAAAAATACTCAAGCTAAAAAGAACTAGTTTTGATAATTGTCAGATCTGGGAGCCATCTTTTACATTTGGGCCTTCAGGCCTGCCGCATTTTCTACTCTGGGAAAATGGAAGGGGGGATTATATAAGTGATATATATTCAAAATAACATTCTTTCTCAGAGAGTCAAGGCCACCTTGCCCTGCAGCTGTGATGAGGTGACTGGGAGGCATCTCCAGTTTTGGATAGTGCCTGATTGGCTCATGTGATGTACACGTGTGTGCTGGGCAGGGACTTGGATTTTCTTTTGGGTGGGGAAAACCTGGAAACTTTCAGATTCGGGTTTTCCCAAATGTGCCAATATGACATCTCTAATAAAATGGATCTTTGAGGAAACTCGGAGTCTTCTTTCGTTGGGGGTGTTACTTGGAATCTTGACAATAATAAGGTAATAAAGAACTGTGGCAAAGAGAATCCTCTATGTTCCTTATAAATATTTCAATATGTATGTAGATAATAACCTGTTGTGGCCCAGCAGGAGCCGTTGGAGCTGCCAACAGACTCCGATAGCAAGGGACCCTATGAGTCGGCTCTGGAAGATGTGGAGGACCCTGGGCAGGGTTCAGACTCCAAGCAGGGACCAGAGGCATGGAGCAATGGTAAAAGCCCAAGAGAGTTTGTCCCTGACGTCAGGCACTGGAGCAGTGGGGAGGAGCAAAGGGAGTTGGTCCCAGACACCAGGCAGAGGAGGGCGGAGAAGTGCAGGTAGCAATTACAGAGACATAGAAAATAATCAGGCCCAGTGGTTATGATTAGGCACCTCCCAAGAGAATATATAAGAAGAGACTTTGGGAGGAGACCTTTTGCAGGACACAACCATTTTACTAAGCTGGAGAAGCTCTTGTGTGTATCTCTTATCTGTGGGAGTCTGGGCTGCTGCCAGTCGTGTCTGTGAGTAATTACTGTGAATAGAGCATGGCTAACAGTAACCTTGTGTCGGCGTGACTCACCGTACGGAGAGGGTCAGAACAATAACCATATTCATTATTGCAATGACATGAGTCTGGACACAAACAGAAGATGAATACATCATTTCCCAGTGATATACATTTATATCACTGTATAGCCTGGGAGATTGGTGATAGCATTGTCCAATTTCCATGTGAGGCTGTGGCTATCTTTAGCAGAGAAATCCCTTTGTCTGTGAGAGTCAGTGCGCACAATCAACTTAGGAGGATCAATAAGGAGTAATTATGTGCAGAAAGAGCAAGAATACTCAGTCACAGTCCAATTACTAATGAATACACTCTACATAACCTTTTTACAATGGGCTTCCCATTTAATATGCTAGGAACAGGTGTATTGGACTTCTTATCCAAAAATTACCACTTGTCTCAGCTTTGAAATCTCAATACATGTTAAATTAGGACACACAGGCCAGTGGTGGGTTTCAAAAATTGTTTGAACCTACTCTGTGGGTGTGGCCTCCTTTGTGGGAGTGGCTTGCAGCCCATGTGACCAGATGGGAGTGGCTTGTTGCCCATGTGATCGGATATGAAGATGCCAACGACACTTGTCAGAACCACCTTAAATTACCTCACACACAGCACCAGCGTGCATAAGAATATGATGTAAACTTGTTTTTTAAAAGGCATCTTTGGTTTGCATTAAAACAACTTCAACACACGCAATGTTCTGATTGCACCACAAACGCAGTAGTCACCTTTACCTTTCACAGAGGCACTGAGTTTTATGAATCTGAGCATGATAGTGTAGAATAATCATATTCCAAGGACCAGTGGTGGGTTTCAAAAATTTTTGGAACCTCTTCTGTAGGTGTGGCCTGCTTTCCGGGTCCACTGGTGGAACCTCGGTAGATTTGACGAACCGATTCTACCGAATAGGTGCGAACTTATAGGAACCCACCTCTGACACAGGCCCTAAGCTGTAATAATGATTAGCAAATGACAAGTGCATCTTTCAATAGATATTTAAGTCCTATGTTCTATGCTTGGGTCTTACTGAGTTTTCCTGAGCCAGGAACTGTTTCATCTCAGTCTGGACCTCACAGGTGGCTTGAGGCTTAAGTATTACTGAATTATTTAGAGAAATGCTGAGATTAATGTAGTGCATACACTGATGAACAAGGCAATACTATGACATAAAAAGAGAGGCTCTATGTTATATCAAATATAGGAGAAACGAAAAAGAGAACCACAGGTAGAAGTAAAAATGTAATTAATGTCACATTACAAAGTGCAATTATCTATTCATTTGGTGCTATTTTCTTATTCACAGGTCCTTAAATAGATAAGCACGTGTGAATTTTCCAAACTTATGTTTCCCAAACCTATACAATAGAATTGATATCCTAGAACTTCCAGCATCCTTCACCTGCTGTCACAGCCTTGTTAAATAATATATTGAAAGTGCACTTTCCTTCATTTTTAGTCTTCTTTATAATTCTAAATACTGTATATAAGATATACAATTGTGCAGGTGTACAATATAAAGCACCTATTCTGAGAGGAATAGATTAACACAGGTTAGGGAAAAAGAAATGATATTAAACTATGTCTGGGTTGGCGGAAATACCATCCCAAAGAAACATAACCCGAGATTTAAAATAGATACACCAACAACAATAGAAAAAGAAAGGGAGAGAGGAGGAGACAATGAAAGGATGATGGGGGAAAGAAGAAAGAGGTAAGGAGAGGAGGATGGAAAGGAGAAAAAGAGGAGGAGAGAGGGTAGAAAGGGGAAGAGGAAGAGCAGGAGTAGGAGAAAGATATGGGAAGAAGGAAGGGGAAGGAGAAGAGGAAGGAGGAAAGTAGAAAGGGAGGGAGGGAGAAAGGAAAGGGAAAGGAAAGGAGGATGGAAGGGAGAAAAGAGGAAGGAGAGAGGGTAGGACGGGAAAGAGGAAGAGCAGGAGCAAAGGAGAGGTAAGGGAAGAAGGAAGGGGAAGGAGAGGAGGAAGGAAGAAAATAGAGAAAGGAAAGAGGGTGGAAAGAAAGAGGTAAGTAGAGGAGGATGGAAAGGAGAGAAAGAGGAGGAAAGAGGGTAGGAAGGGGAGGATGAAGAGCAGGAGTAGGAGAAAGGTACAGGAAGAAGGAAGGGAAAGGAGAGGAGGAAGGAAGAAAGTAGAGACGGGAGGGAGGGAGAAAAGAAAGGGAGAATAAGGTGGTGTTATAACAGGAGGAAGGGATGGTAAACAAAGCAACCCAAACTGTATATTATAACCTATTAAATGAAATAATAAATGTACAAGAATGATAAATGTTAAAATACCTGTAACCAAACGACATGCTATATGTGATGATGGGTTTTTTCTCTTTTTGTGTGTGTGTTCTTTTTTTTCCTTTTTTGTTTTTGTTTTTTTATTGTTGTGTGTATGTGTTGTTTATGTAATAAATTTTTTTTTAAAAAAAAGATGCACCATGTGAGAACATGTTTTGTGAGACATGCACACATGTCTTTTAAAAGGTAAATTAATGTAGATAGAAGAGTTTAGAATTGAATGGATTCATTTGTCCCTAGTTGCTTTCAGTCAACAGGGATATTTCTAAAATGCAGTTAAGATTGTGTTGCTGTGATTGGTCACATAGTCCGACAGATGTTTAGACTGGATTTGGCATTTTTTATTCCCAAGAACCTGGGATAGGCAGATGTTGTTGTTTGATGGTGTTAAAGGTACCATTTACCGGATGAAAGATGTTCCAGGTAAGCCTGCCTTTTGCAATTGACTGATGTGATATTGTCAATGCAGATGGTGCTTCAGATATTTTGGAATTGCATCCCAGGCATCTATTGCTACTTTCTTTTGCCACAGATTGTTCTAATTTTATTTGTAGATTTGTTTTGTGATTCTCCCCTCCCCCCCACAAGTTCTTGTTGTTTTTAATCTCCTGCCATGTCCACTGCAGGGGTGGGTTTCTCGCCCCGTTCCAACCGGTTCGGTTGGAACGGGGCCGGCGGCGTCCTCATGCACGCACGCAGCGCACGCATGTGTACTAGCGTCTGTGCGATGCTCCAGCTGCTCCTGGAGGATTGCGCAGGCACTGTATACGTCCTGTGCATGCGTGGAAGCGCAGAACTTGTCAAAACTGGGTAAGGAACGCGGGCGGGCGGTTGGGCCCTTCGCTGTTCCCGGAAGTTACTTACTTCCAGGTTCGCCGACCAACTGGTTCATGGGGACCACCGCGAACCGGTTGAAACCCACCCCTGGTCCACTGTCTAGACTTGTGGTCTGTGGGCCAGATGTGTCATGCTGGCCACGCCCATGCCCAGTTTAGCAAAGGGTCATGATATGTCAGGTGACGCCACCAGGATAATGTGAATTTGACACCTCTGATCTAGATTTTTTTGTCTTTTTTATTGACAATTGTCCTTATGTTAAGTGGCAATTGTTTTCTCTTTGAAGTCCAAAGTCCCAGAGCACTTCTTCATTTCCTATGACTTTGTGTATTTTAGGGTCCTTATGCCAGTACTTGCTTGCAAGCAGATAGTTTGTCTTGTGGAGTAATTATTACAACAATAATTAACAGATAGATTATAACATCTCTATTATCTATTTTCCAATAAGATCTTTGGAAGCTTGAGAACAATTCGAGCAAGCTTGTTTTTTTTTCCCTATTTGCACTGTTTTGAAGTGGTTTAATGGGCCTTTCAGTTTTACAATCAGATAAATAATAGCTTCCAAATTTATTGCATTTGAAGGTCATTTTTCTGGTACTAACTTCAGCAAGTATTCATGATGTATTCCTGATGACCAACATTTGTTGGGAAGAAACCATAAAATAATCGAAGCATCAGACAGAGAAGCACAAATATGAAATATACCGCTATTAATCCCCTTTTTTCATTGTCAAAGTTCAGAATCTGCTGGGAGAAATTTCATAGAATGATTTATGTATTTAATTTATTCTAGATAAGCATTCACATCAGAGGATTGGTGACCTTCTAGGTATCATGGGAATCCAACTCCCAACAGCTTGACTCAGGTATGGTCAATAAACCAGAAGAACAAGCATGGAATAACATTTGGAGATCTATCACTTCTTAGTATTTGACCCAGTGGTGGGTTGCAGGCGGTACGCCCCAGTACGGGCGTACTGCGGTACCTGCTGGGAGCACAGGGTACCGTTCTGGTACGGTGCTCTGGGGGGCCTACCTGCCTGCTGTCGTTCCTTACCTGTATTTGAAGGAAACGGGCCATCTGCACATGCAGCATATGGTGTCTGCATGATGCTCCACCGAGCACCTGGAGCATTGCAGTGGTGTCACTGAGCATCGCAGGAGGTAAGGGTGCATGCGCGTTCTGTGCGTGTTCATGTGGTGGCTGCCAGGCCCCGTTGCAGTGTACCGGTTGCAACGGGATCCAGAACCCACCACTGATTTGACCCCTAGTTGCATTGTATCAAAGCTATTCACGAGGTTTCTAATCTCAAAGTTCAGGACAAGTGGATGCAATTTTTGTTTACCATCATTAGATGCACAATACAATTTTCCTAATGATTCCATGAATAGCAACTTTCTTTCTTTTTAATACAGGGTTAATACTTGGCATAGGAAGCAGCTGTGCTAATCAGAAAAAAAATTAACATTGGGCTTCCTATTACTATCTTGACAATAAAATAAATTGGGTTGACAAAATCAGAAATGTGGAGGTGATAAGCCACTAGGGAAAGCCAAGGGAAATCATCAAAGCCATTCAAAAGCGAAAATTAGAATATTGTGGACATGAGATGCGACACCCAGAAAAATACGGCGTCCTTCACTTAATCCTCCAGGGAAAGATTGAAGGCAAATGAGGTCCAGGCAGAAGAAGAACATCATGGCTTCAAAACCTAAGGGACTGGTTTGGACAAAACTCAGCAGCACTTTTTCATGTGGCTGTTGACAAAAATAGGATTGCCAACATGATTGCCAATGTCTGATAATAGATATGTCACAAGAATAAGAATGAAACAAATTTAGGTCAAAACTGAGACAAAGAAATAATTGAGGTGGAACCTGATCCCATAAAAAAGGTGATGGAGTCTAGAAGAAATTCTATAGAAGGAATACCATGAACATTATTACTTTTTAAAATAACGTGTGCATGTTTATATTTGTGGTATGAAATGAAATGAAACCTATCCTTCCAGCACCCACTCACCCTTAACAGCATATACTGGCTACCACTTTTATTATTTAATCTTATAGAGTCATTTAATATAAACCACAAGTTTTTGTTTTGTTATTATTTTGTTATTAATTTTTGTCAATAGTTGTGGTGGCAAGTGGTTAGAATGCAGTATTGCAGGCTAATTCTGCCGACTGCCAGCAGTTCGATGATGACCGGCTCAAGGTTGTCTCAGCCTTCCATCCTTCCAAGGTCAATAAAATGAAGGCCCAGATTGTTGGGGCCAAAATGCTGACTCTATAAACTGCTTAGAGAGGTCTGTAAAGTACTCTGAAGTGCGGAGGTAGTATTCTGCTGGTTCACACTAGTTCGGGCAAACTGGTAGTGGCGGCGGTGTGAGGCTCCGCCCACCCACCTAGACATTCATCATGGACCTTCTGCGCATGTGCAGAAGGTTCTGCACATGCCCAGATATGTGCAAGTTCCCGCTACTGAACCGGTAATGAAGCAAATAGGATACCATTACTGCTGAAGTGGTATATAAGTCTTAAGTGCTATTGCTAGTGCTATTATCTGCAAGTCTACTGCACCATAATACATTTTCTCAGACTCCTATTCACAGAACATTTTGCAAAGTCTGGCGCATATTCGTTTTTTCTGAATTATCATGAGGACTAATCTAAAATTGATTCCATAAAGATTCATGAGAAGTAACATTTTTTAAAAATATATGCCAATTTATTTTCTTACAATTATCTACAAAGACAGGAAAACATTTCTTCAGTACTTATATGAATAGGTAACATTTTAAATGGCTAAATATAGTTGCAACTATCATCAGACATATTAATAACCTATTTAAAAGGCACCTAGGCATTCCAGGCTTTAATGCAAAAAAAAAGAAGAAGAATGATGATCATTTATTCATCGACTGGCATGAATTTGTGGGATGTAAAAGTTATCATAAATCAGAAGTTCTCAAACTACTGTGTTGGCGAAGCATGAAATAGTTAATTGCTAAGATCTGAATTATTTTAAAATAGTATCCACTGGGATATAGCACAAAAATACTTTTTTTGGAATGGCATTGTATTATCGTTATTCAATACTCCTGTTTTATAAATCTGCAGTCTTCACCGCTCAATAAGGCGGAATAAATACATATGTAGGATGGTATTGGCAGCTATGAATGTGTCCCAAGGTTAATAGATCTTGGCACTGAGTGTGTGTTTTTTTTAGTATCACTTTTCGGTGTAATAAATGTGTGGCATTGGCTCATTTCTTCTCCTGCAGAAAATGTTGCAATCATATAAAAAGAAAACAAAAGTGTTCTAATCATTCATGTGCTAAGCAGCTTCACCGAAGTTGTTTATCACACGCTTTGCCTAAGGGAAGATAGAGAGTGAGCTTGCTTAAAACATCACTTAATGTGTTCCTATCAAAGATGAGATTCAGAACAGGAGCTCCAGATTTATAGTTATCATTTACTTAATGTGTTAACTATCAACTAATTCAACCAGCTGTTTAAAATTTCAAGGTGCTAGTTTCAAGGTGCTAGTCGTTACTTTTAAAGCCCTACATGGTTTAGGACCTGGCTACCTGAGAGACCGCCTCCTGCCATTTACCTCCCAGAGACCTATAAGATCACACAGACTAGGCCTCCTCCGGATCCCATCTGCCAGCCAATGTCGGCTGGCGACTCCCCGGGGGAGAGCCTTCTCTGTAGCTGCTCCGGCCCTATGGAATGGTCTCCCCGTGGAGATCCGGACCCTTACTACTCTCCCGGCCTTCCGCAAAGCGATTAAGACCTGGCTGTTCCAGCAGGCCTGGGGCTGTTGATTTATCCAGCCCCACTTTAAGTTATATGAATGTTGTGCGATTTTAATTGTCTGTTCTTTTTAATTTTTATATGTTCCCCCTCCCTGCTTTATCTGTAAGCCGCCCTGAGTCTCTCGAGAGTGGGCGGCATACATATCCTAATAAACGTAAACGTAAATGTAAAATAAAAAAAATACCTCAAATTAAAAGTAAAATATAATACACGGTTTATTTTATTCAATTGCCTCAGTATCAGTTTTGAGTGACTGTTGAATACTATGGACCTTCTCCAAGGTGATCTAACCCCAACTGGACCTATCTAGATAGATTTAAAGTCATTTAATTTAGGTCCTTCTGTCCCTGTGAGGTACTTTAGTCAGTCAGATGCTTATAACTTGCTATAAATATCTATGATATTTATGGTGGGATTCAGCTATTCAGAAGAACCACTCGTTAACTTTCTAAGTAGTTCGGAGAACCAGTTGTTGGAAGAAATCTCCTTTTCGTTTTTTTTTCCATTTTACAGAGCTAATCCTGTAAGGAAGGCAGGAAGGAAACATTCTGATGTTGTTTCTAGCCTAATCTTTAATGCCCTGCTTACAGAAACTGCCTTTCTGGTTAACCCTCATTACATTGTACATCAAACTGAGTGACGTTGAGTTGGCCACGCCCACACAGTCACATGCCCACTGAGCCACACCTACCCAGATGGTCATTAGGGCCGAGAACCGGTTGTTAAATTATTTGAATCCCACTACTGTCTATGACTCAATGGATGACAACCTTGGCTTGATCTTTTCTGGATTCAGGAGCTAAGTAGGTTTGAAGCTCACTAGGTTGACAAAGGGTCTAAATTGAATTTCTGAACAAGAAATAGAATCCTAGAACAATGCAGTAGGAAACCATTTTTTTTTGTGCCAAGATTGTGTCCCCGTAGGCACTAGGAGTCAAACTCAATCCAGGAAGGTCTACCATTTAATTGATATCTGGAATATGCATAATTATGTTATAAATCTTGTTAAATGGGGAAGTAGTAGGTTCAATAGTGGGTTCAAATCTGAGTTCAGCTATGGAGGTCCATAAATAGCTTGTTTAAAGTACTCTTACTCTGCCCCTTGAATTTTATCAAGGGAAAATACCCCTTGAAGAAAGGATGAAACATAAATTCAGTCAATTGAAGAGGTGGCTTAACTAATTTTTCTACAAAGAATATCTGCTGCCATCTGTTGACTTTTTGTGGTCTTCTAATTTCACATATAAACTAGTTCATTCTATGCTAGTCATACCTTATGCTCACGTAACGGATATTTTCCAATTAGACATTAAGAATTACAAACCATATGCTTCCCTCGGGTGATTAAGAAGTAAGAAAAAACATAAAATTCAAGTAAGACAAAAATCCCAAAGTGTACTAGATTAAGAGTGTGTGTGTCTGTGTGTGTGTGTGTGTGTGTGTGTCTGTGTGTGTGTTGCAATTGTGCTGTAAAATAAATAAAGGGAGACTAGTATAGATCTATTTCAAGCTGTTTAGCTCTCATCAGCTAGACATACCCTTACTGGGAATCAAACCTGGGCTGTGTTACATATTAGGCAGTTATATTAGCCACTAAGCCACAGGCTCTCCTCCTTTATCAGCTAAGCCAGGAAAATATTTGGGCACACCAGGGGTTATGACACAATACATATCTCTCTCTCTGTGTGTGTATCTGTGTGTGTGTCTGTGTGTGTATCTAAAATGTGTGTGGGGGACGCAGTGGCTTAGTGGCTAAGATGCTGAGCTTGTCGATCAGAAAAGTGGGCAATTCAGCAGTTCAAATCCCTAGTGCTGTGTAACAGTGTGAGCTCCCATTACTTGTCCTGGCTTCTGCCAACCTAGCAGTTTGAAAGCACATAAAAAAATGCAAGTAGAAAAATAGGAACTACCTTTGGTTGGTTAAATTGAAAGGAAAATTCTTAGGACTGCCCAAAAACAATGTATGCTTACCAATATAGAAAAGTTTGCAAAACTAGTTCCAAGAGTTTGAACTGTACTGGTCAGGCAGATTGTATACAAATGGAGGCAATTCAACATTGTTAGCCTCCTCAAGGGTGATCAACCAACCGAAATCTACACCAGGGAAAAGGTGTGTAATATTCTGGCAGGTCTCAAAGAATCCCAGGTTAATGTCTGGCATTCAATTCCAGAGTGTTCTAATCCAACCCCTGCTCTGGGGAACTACACTGGTCTGCAGCATGCCAGCAACTGGGCCGTGCAAATAAATGAAGCCCTATCCATGGGATGCAGGCTGCATTTAAAACCACGCCCCCCTTCAGTCTGAGGAAAAACCTCTCTCCACAGAAGTGGTCCCTGGTGCCCAAAAGATTGGGGGCTGCTGTTCTAACACTCTGATTTATTAGCTTGGTTTCAGCCACCCGGTCAACCTCCTTACCTCTATTTGAGCTGATCGGGGCTTTTGCGCACACGCACAGAGCATACAGCACCTGCGCAACACTCCGCCAAGCATCTAGAGCGTTGTGGGCGGTAAGTACACATGCCCGGCCCGTTGCAGCGTACCGGTTGCAACAGGATCCGGAACCCACCACTGACCCCCAACTGGCCCGAACTGGCAGCAGTCCACCTCTGGTTGAGGGTAGCCATGCTGTAGAATCTCTCAGATATACTGCATATTTAGTAGGTTAGAAAGCTATAGCTTTATTCTGTCCATCAGACAAAAGAAAGTGAGATCAGTTGTTCTTTACATGAATCTGGAATATTTTCTGATGACTGTGAAAAAAAAATCTATGGGATTGCAAAGACATTGCTGAAGAATTCCACCCAAGCGGCTCAATCATTTCTAAGAAGAACCGTGTTTTGATTTTTGAATAGAATACAATCCACCTTTCTTCTTGGAGTGCATGCTTTGAGTATCCTCCTGTTTTTTTCAAGCTTGTTTCTTGTGGCATGAAACTCAGTGATGAAACTACATGCCGTACATTTAAGTGCTCTATGCAGCTCAATTCTTACAGAACTATTTTATGCAATGGTAAAAAAGCAGGAGTGAGATCAGCCTGCGCTTTTTCCCATTTTAATTTAGAAAAAAAAAATTACGATTCTCCTGGCAAATTTCATTTTTTTTTTGCATGAAGTATTATATTTCTAAGATTTATTGGTGCATTAACATGGAAATGGTGGTGTTAAGCAATACTTCAAACAGCTCTGCAAGTGCAGTAGGAATCAGGGTTTTATATGAAGAAAATTAGTTACATAGTAACATGATTGTATAATTTCCCATAGGGTCCCCACATCAAGGCAGATTTTACTATATTTTAAAACAAAGTTGCTTGACTTGTTCCCTATGCAACAGAATGCAGCACTATCCTAGCATAGCACACACGATGAGCAAAGGCATCTGTTAATGGTATCACAAATAGTTATAAACTGTGGTGCTCAGATGGCATCGCCAGCCAAGTTAAGGCCTTCTAATTTATTTTTATAGTCAGTGGATGTCTCATTTTTCATGGTTTGATAGTTTGCATTCAAATGTATCAATAGCTTCCAGTGCAATCATTTTTACACAGCATGTTTCACTGGCAAACACAAGACGCTCTACTCTAGTTAATGGTCTGCTGGTGGGTAGCCTAGCCATTTTTTAACATCATATGGAACCTTATTTGCTTGCTGAAAAAATAATTTGCAAAAAAGGATTTTATGATATTAACGTAAAGTTTGTCTTCATTCATAAATGTGCATTAAACTAATAAGCCTATTAGCTTATTAGTTTAATGCACATTTATGAATGAAGACAAACTTTACGTTAATAAGCCAAAGGAGACAAATATCTGAAACATTTGGGAACTTTTAACTTTTAAAAGAATGCCATAATGTTGGACTGAATCCAAGCATTGCTTTCAGAGAAACATTATTTTGAGTTAAAAAAATAGGCTGCTTCATTTCTTTCTTCTTTCTGGAGAGTCAATGGATCCAAATTAAAATTCAGAATATGGGAAATAATCCCCCTCTTCATTTTTTTTTCTAGCTGGGGACTGAAAGTTTTCTTTCTTTCTTTGGAAGTCATGAATATCTTAATCATGACAATCTGCCACTCTCCTTTACAGCAATCAGAGAAGTGACAATCTTGCCTCTGTTCCTTTTATCACTCCCCCCCAAAAAATAGATGAATTTTGGAGAGTTGTTTTGCATCTCCATACATAAATAAAAGCCTTCACATCTAAGGCAGTCTATCTTAAATAGACTGCCTTAGTCTATTTGGTGGCGCAGTGGTTAGAGTGCAGCACTGCAGACTACTTCAGTTGATTGCAGTTCTGCAGTTCAGCTGTTCAAATCTCACCAGCTCAAGGTTGACTCAGCCTTCCATCCTTCCAAGGTGGGTAAAATGAGGACCCGGATTGTTGGGGGCAATATGCTGACTCTGTAAACCACTTAGAGAGAGCTGAAAGCCCTATGAAGCAGTATATAAGTCTAACTGCTATTGCTATTGCTAAATGCAGTCTTGTTATGGATTTCTGCTTCAGCCAACCCAAGACAAGCTAAATATATTCCTCTTGTTGAAATTGCCCTGGGGCCAGGACCAGGACCTGTAAAAATGTGTAGGAAGTTAGCACCCCTCTCCTAGGAAAATGAGATATTTTAGGAAATATTAAAAGGACAGAATATTTCCTCTAAAAGGGAGGCAGAAGCTCAGCTACCCCACCTTTGTCAATGGAATCTTAAGGCTTGGACCATTCTATTCTACATAACAAAGATCTACCTCCTTCAGGCAGAGCCATAGTAGGAATTGCCCAAAGCCCCTACATTACATCATCATCCAGCAAGGCTCAACCAAGCCTGGGACCCAAACACAACCTACAAAGTTACCTCTGCATGGCCCTATGAGAGTCTGACAACCAATCAAAATACAAGCTCAAGTTCAAAAGCTCAGAGAGGGTATAAAACCAAGGCACTCTCAGCATACCCTTTTTTACCAGCATCTCAATAAACCTTCTTTCCAAGCAACTTCCATGAATCCAGTGTCTTTCCCCTACACTTGGAACGGAACCCAGAAGGATATTTCTTCTGTCAGAAGCTACAAGAGAAAATGGCAAGAGATTCTTTCAAGTGGGCTACTACCCAATGTGCACAGGCATCTTCATATCCGGTCACATGGGCGGCAAGCCACTCCCATCTGGTCACATGGGCAGCAAGCCACTCCCACAAAGGAGGCCACACCCACAGAGTAGGTTCAAACCATTTTTGAAACCCACCACTGGATTTCGAGAATGACTCGAATTAAAGGAAGCCATTGGCACATTGCCAGCCGTTTGGCAAAATATCAAGCTGGTTTTTCCTGCCTCTGAAAAGGTTAGTCTTGTGACTGTGAATACGCTAAATCCAGCTGAAGTAGATAATCTGCCTGATGATTTACCTCATGATTGCATGCATGCTACAGTTTACTTCAGCAGACCTGATTTGCAAGTCAAGTTTTTACAAAGTTCAGAATTAGAATTGCTCATTGATGGAAACAGTTATGTCTTTGATGGTCAGCATAAGGCTGAATATGCTGTTGTGACTTTTTCCAAAATTTTGAAGAGGAAGCATTGTCTTTGAATACACCAGCTGGAAAACCAGAACGTTGCTTTAAAACATGCTTTGAAACTGGTAAAAGGTAAAAAAGACCAATATTTTTCTTGGCATTGGTCTACTGAATCAAGTAGCTATCTCTTTATTTCTGATATATACCTATTGATATAATTCTGGTATATGCTCACTTTATAATATACCAGGGGTGAAATTCAGCAGGTTCTGACAGGTTCAGAAACGGTAGCAGAAATTTTGAGTAGTTCGGAGAACCGGCAAATACCATCTCTGACTGGCCCCAGAGTGGGATGGGAATGGAGATTTTACAATATTCTTCCCCTGCCGCACCCACTAAGCCATGCCCACAGAACTGGTAGTAAAAAAAAAAAAAAAATTCACCACTGTAATATACCCACTATATAATTCTTATAATTCTAACAGTTACTATGTTATAACCAGTTTTAAACAAAACTGATTGCAATGGGATAGATATATGAATGAATAAATACATTTGGTATTTTCCAGAAATCTATCTATATATCAATGGTTGTGTCTGTTTGTGTGTGTGTGTGTGTGTGTGTGTGTGTGTGTGTGTGTGTGTGTGTGTGTTCCAGCATAACTCTGGAATGCCTCGAGCAATTTCAACCAAACTTGGTACACAGATTACTTCCTGGAAATAAATACTGCGGAGTAAGACACCCCTAATATCCTTCAGGGTGTGTGTTCTGTTCAGATACAGCCTGTTGTGCCTTAAAATGGCTTCTACTGAATAGCACAGTGAAGTTTCCATGGTAACAACTTCACAATACTCCACAAGGAGGCTCCCGCTGGTAAGGGGAAAAATCCAACATTAGAAATTGAGATGACGTTCATGGAAATAGGATTGGGATAAATAAATGCCCGGGATGTGCTGGGTTATCAGCTAGTATTGGAATAAAATTCCATTTTTTATATATAACATTGGGTGGGGTAGGATATCAAGTTGAGAAAAAAAATGTTTTAATATAATATCCAATGCAAAGTGCATTAATTTATATATACAGGAACAAGTGTCTCTGGTAAATATTTAACAACAGAAAATCAGAGAAATAAACTAATATGTTTATAGGAAAAATCAGAAAACTTCTCCCTTCTTTCCCACTCTTCAGCTGACCACATAAAGATTTTCCTTCACTAAGTCCAGATTTTATAAAACTCTACATGTATTCCCAGTTAAAATGCCACTCTCAACATCACATGTATTCCAGGCCTGCAGTCTCACCAGTATTAGATTTATATTTTCTCTTCAGATGAGTCTTTCCTGCAGGCCAAAAGTTTCTCATCAGTGCTTGACTTGATCTATGATTCAGGCATTCAGTATAAATTGTCCTTACTTGCATATATCAAATGTCAAGAATCTTGACATGCTCATAAGTTACACTGCTGAGCCTGGGTCCAGACTGATTACAAAACATTTAACTGGGGATGCTCAGTTAGAACTCAGATTTGTTCAGTGTTCAAAAACATAGCTGAAAGCTTAGAACACAAATCACTTTTAGAGGTCTGTGATCTTGTAAGTTATTATACTTACAAGGATGCTGGAAGGAAGGAGAAGCCACACAATGTATTCTGCAAAATGTAAGGTTTTATTACTTGATTTTAAAATGTAGGAAGCTGATGTTCAGTCCGTGGTACATAGGGGTAGAAATAATACATTTAGAAATGACAGACAGTTTCTGCAAAGCTGAATCTGAACTGGCTAACTTTCTTCTACTGCCTGACTGGTCACTTGATGGATAACAGCACACAACCTTAATATCCTAGTATCAGTCCTAATATCAACAAGAACAGACATCATAGTTCTAATGTCTAACCACTGTTTCAGATTTGCAATTAGGATAGCAATGTAATTCTCTGAGGTGGTGCCAGGTTTAGCAAAGGGGGGGAAACTCCCGATATATGTCACGTGACAACATGAGTTTGATATCCCTAAGCTAACTTCACCAGGAATCACAAGTGTTACTGAGCATGCATCAGAAAGTAAGTTGCCCTTAGCTAGTTTCTAATGCTAAGTCTAAGCAGTTCTTCGGACATTTTTTATTTATTCAATTTGAGGGAAAGTTGATTATTTACATAATTGCTCTCAAATATGAATATCATGGTGGTATTCTCATTAGTGAAATTTATAACTTTACATTTTTATTAGCAATGGGATACTTTAGGGTGAGAATACATGCCCTGAGTCTTTATACGATCTCTCCTGCAGTCTGCAATTAAAATATCACTTGAGATATGTAAATATTTCCAAGGAAAGGTATGTAAATATTTTAAAGATATAACTACATTCTTTCAAAGGAATTGATCAGAAAGATAGAGGAATTTATACAAAACAGTCAATCCACATATATCCATATCTTCTAATAAGTATACTCTTTATTGTCACTGTACAACGAAATTGGTAATATTTTAATAATCTCAAAAACACCACCAATACAAATTTCAAAGAAATTTTTAACTACTATTAGAACAAAACAAATAAAGTAAAATAGAAATATGCTGTGCTTGTGGGAGAAAACTTTCTGACAAATAAGGAAATAGTTTTTGAGATATTATAGCAATTTCTCAGCAAAGTCTCAAAATAATATACAATTTCTGCTAACATTATTCAGTCTGCAGTCAGAAAGCTTATCATAGCATTTCTAAATTTAAGATGCTTTGGAGGGCACACAACTCAGCTCAAGGCCTACATCCAAAGTTACTGACTTAGAGAGAAAGATCATTTTAACCCTAATGGAAATGATTAGCAAAAAATCATGCAGAGAAAATGAAGTCTCCTCTGTCAATTGTATTTTAGGCTACCAGCATTTTTCACTGTTTCATGAATGGGTCTGCCTGACATATTTTTGTGCTACTTACTTTGATACTGGTTTATACATTTAAAATAACCAATGTTTTGCTTTTAAAGTCTGAGAGATACTGTTTAGTTATGGTATAGCCTGTTGAAGGAAAGTGAATTAATACATTGAAATCAAGGGTTGAATTGTTCTAGGATGTTTTACACATGCAAATGAACCAGTCAAACTATTAATTTTACTTTTTGAGAATGTTATTAACTAACAAGCCATAAGAAGCAACTGCAGAAATTTAATGTTGATGTCTGATTGTTTTAGTTTCACTGAGAATGTACATGTTTTCTTTTTCCTCCACACTGAAATATAGATAAATTTTAAAATTATTGTTTTTAAATGTGGGAATATGAGCAAAGTTGTTTACCTGCATAGTATTCAAACCATTTGTATAACGAACAAACTGTCTATAAATTACTAATTGCAGTAATTAAGACACTTTTTAAAGAAAAGCTGTACTTAAAATAGAGCAATTATTTAGCAACTGTTGTTGGAAATATTATTTATTCAGGGAGTATCATTTTTCCCTCTGAATTAGCTTGAGCATACTGATAATCAATATGTGCATGGTTTCTTCCTATCAGAATAAGACAGGAAAACTGGTCTAATCCTAGCATCCAATCATAATCTCATCTGGGAAGATATTGCAATAGCAGTAATTTTTAAGGTCTTAAGATAATTGTTTTGTTATAGGGAAACCAATAATCCTTTTAGGGACCAGGTGACTCAGTGGCTAAAACGCTGAGCTTGTCCATCATGACATTTTGACATCAAAATTATGTCCCAGGAATTCCCTTTTCTGGATTGGCCAACTGGACAGTTGACAATAACAAAAGAAGCAGGCTCATACGTATTTTACAAAAAAAACACCCTAGAATTGTAACATTAGGCTATAGGTAAATAGTATGTGGGAATGAGGGAGCAACAGGAATGCAGGTCTGGAAAACATATAAAATGGTTTCTTGCGTTGTAAAAGCAATGGGGGAGAATTGTACTTTCAGATTTGTAAGATTTTCTCATAATTCAATAAAATAGTAGTATTTCTCCCCAGGACTGCTACATTTCGATTACCTTGGAAGCCTGACATCAATCCTCCTGTCCAATAAATTGTGGAGGATCCTTCTGAGATCTTTGCCATACCCAAATTTCTGCTATGGGCAAAGCTGCCTTTATCCAAGCTTCAGCTCTTTCCCCTGTCTTCCAAGATCTCTCCCATATACCATTGCATCTAGGCTAATGTTAGGGTAATGCTAAGGGGATTTTCTGTAAGATCCTTCGCAACAAGAGTTGCTCCATATAAATTTTTACCATACAACTATTGTATGATTTTATTTGGTTGTTGTTGGTTGTTGGGGTTGCTGGTTGTTGGGGTTGTTGGGGCAATTTGTATATGTTGCTCATGAAAAGATAAAGAGCTAATAAGTGATATAATCCCCTGGAAAAGGAAATTGAAAACAATCTCAATTTTAACTTGAATATGAATAGCTGGGACAGACTGATACTTCAATTACCATAATTTTATCTGATCTGGGGTGGGGTGGGGTGTTATCTCACTGCTTCATTAAAACCTACTAGTGCAAGGATAGTGAATATAATGTTTCTAAATGTTTTAGACTTTAATAACATAAAATTTGGCACATAATGTAGTGTTTTTGTTGATAACTTCATTGTTACTGTGGGTTATCTTGGTCATTTTCCATCTGCTTGTCTATTCGAATAAATGAATCACATAAAATAAAAATCATTCAGAGAAGAATGAGCATTATGATATAGAGCAGGGATGGCTAACATTTTCCAGACCGAGTGCCCAAATTGTGTGCATGCACGAACCCTCAAAATGCAATGCATGTATGGCCCCCGTGCATGTGCCCCACCTCTGCATATGTGTGTGCCCCCATGTGCCCCTGCATGCATTGGCAGCCCCCCATGCACCACACCCCCCAAGTGCATGCATAATGGCATGGCAGAGACCCAAAGACAGCTGGCCGGTGGGAGGCACACACACATAGGTTGCCATAGGTGAATTGGGGCAACAGCTCACCTGCCCACAGAGGGGGCACTGTGTGCCACTTCTTGCATGCGTACCATAGGTTCACCATCATGGATATAGAGTCTATAATGGAAAGCATAAATCAATACATACTAGTCCCCAAAAAACAGGGCTCCCCAACTCCTGATTCATGGACCAGTAGCCAACCGTGGCATGCCAAAAACTGGGAACTGGTACCCAGTGCCCAAAACATAGGGGATCCCTTCAATAAAGCACTTTTATGAAATGTCCGGTATGTGAAGAAACCTCAAATGGGCTTGTTTTAAAAAAGGAATCAGGGCTGTTTTTGTTTTTGAGGCAGAAGATGAGGGAGGTGTTTTGCTTCTCACCCAAAAAGCTTCATCAGTTGTCACTGGATGATGCTTAAATGGAAGGACAGTTGAAAGTGGGTGAGAGGGATGGAAGTATAGATTCTCACATCATGGGGGCAGGGCAGGAATGGAAGGAAGTATTTCTTTACAGTCATCTGGTTGTAGCCTGTTGGGGCCACATGGGGGTTTATCTGTGCCCCCAGGGTCATGTGAATCAGGGGGCAATTGGTTGAGGAGTTTTCTTGGAACTGCTGAAGGACTGCATTGTAAAAAGGAGATAGGTGGTGTTGTATTCATCCCCTTCATTTCATGAAGAAATGTTTTTTTTTAGAAAACTGGGAAACAGAACTCTCATTCAAAGTGGTACTTCCCAACCTAATAATAAAAGATTATAATGGATTTATATATTTCAAGCCTGAGCTTTGACCACAGTTTACTTCACATTTTTAAAGTTAGACAAGCTGTGAGTAATCCTATAATGATGCTGGAATAAAATGAAGAAACTTGGTTATCAACAAAAAATATCAGCAACGTAAAGTTGAATGCCAAGTATCAAAATATTAGCCTTTACAGTACATAAATATTTCAGGAATCTTAATGCATTTATTACCAACAACTAATACAACTAATTTCTAAATTTTCTAGTAAAGCAATGTTGCAAACTAAAAAAAAAAATTCTTAGTGCATTTTCCCAACTAAATTGTTACTTTTACTAAAATAACATCTTTCAAAAACAATATCTGAATTCCACTTTGGATTTAACTTTTAGAAATAAAAACATTATGTGTGATCAAGATGAATATAAATCCGTTGTCCTTTGTCAAAATTCATTCACATATTAGAACTCTATGCTGTTGTTATAAACTTCAGTGCTTAGATCTCTGACAGAAAGACAATATTATTTATTGAGCATTTGTGCTGGTTCTAATTCCCTTATTGATAGCTGTTGTGATAATATGAAAAGCATTCTGTAGTACAATAGATTTCTTTAACTTTTAAAAATGATAAAACAATACAAATCAAGGACTTAAATACCTGGCTACAGTTTTCCAAATATTTCCCTATAAGTGTCAACAGGGAAAAATGAAGGGAAACCCTTATTCATCTGAATGAAACATGTGGGAGGAAACATCTGTCCTTTAAAAAAAGGTGTTAATTGGGCCAGTCTCCTTTGGATAGGTGTAAATAGATTCCTTCCCACCCACTTGTCACTTATTCAATGAATTTCATTATCACGCTGCCAGAAGGCAGGGACTCAATTACACCCAGCCAGAGGGGAGCAATGTGGTGACTGGCTCAGTTTAATGAACCAGAACAGAAGTGGGCTGATGAGTATGTGTAATTTAGATACTAACAACCATGTAAATCTAATGATGCTTAATCAATTAGCACCTTTACTCCGCAGCTGAGTGCAAAAAGTATTGACAGTGAACTGATATGTGTGCATTGAGATTTGACAGCAGGCAAACTGTCATTTAAGATAGTACATTCTACTTCTTCAACCACTGATTATATAAGTTCGCATGTGAACAAGCAGCCATTTAGCAAAAGGAAACCACTGACTCATGATGTTGCAAATGCCTATAATTCAGTGAATGGTGTCTTATATGGAAATGCTTGTTTCTTTTAATCTTACTTTTCTCCTCTTTTAAAATGATACTTGAATGTCATTCTTTCTTCTCGCCTGTTTCAAGTGAAAATTGTCAGTGTAGCGAATTCGAACAAAGAGCAAAAAGGTCCCATCTATCTATACTAAGGGTTTGAAATTTGTGTCGTCATGGTAGCGTCACGTGACATATTGCGATTCCCCCCCCTTTTACTAAACCAGGCCCGTGGGCTGCAAGTTTGACAGCCCTGATCTATATATAATCTCAATTAATTGATTGATTAATTTAAAACATGTATATGGCTGCCCAGCTTATGAATAAATTCTGTGTGGCTAGCTATGTATGTGTGTATACACACACACACACACACACACACACACACACACACACACACACACACACACACACACACACACACACACACACACATATATATATATATATATATATATATATATATATATATATATATATATATATATATATATATATATAGTGTGTGTGTGTGTGTGTGTGTGTGTGCAGGTTTTGGTGTATTTGGGTCTTTTCCTGTGTAAGATTGAGAGTATCTTGGCAAGGTCCCACTCGTCATCTTCAGGCTGGTGTTTTCAGCCTCATACCTGTGCGAGTAAAGTGTGATCGGAGCTGCCATCCCTCTATAAATACTGGTGTGTGTGTGTGGAGTGCTGGCTCTGTTGCTGCAAGCAGATTGGTTGGCTGTGTTGTAACATATTGATTATTTGATGGAGTTGATGTTTGCAGATTACTCAGGTGTTTTGTAACCTCCTGCGTGGCTGAGGTACTGGCTGTGTGCCTATTGTTCTTTTGTGTTGTAATGACCTGGGTAATGGGCTGTGTGATGACCTACTGAGCTCTATTGTAGTGGTATCCTGAGTCCTGTGCTGCAACCTCCTGGGGGGTTGTAGGTATGCTGGTCTTGTTGTATTCAGGTCTTTTCCCATGTAAGATATGTAATACAGCCCAGGTTCGATTCCCAGTAAGGGTATGGCTAGTTGATGAGAGCTAAATAGCTTGAAATAGATCTATACTAGTCTCCCTTTATTTATTTATCAGCACAAATGCAACATATATATATATATATATATATATATATATATGTATGTATGTATGTATGTATGTATGTATGTATGTATGTATGTATGTATGTGTATATGTATATGTATATGTATATGTATATGTATATGTATATGTATATGTATATGTATATGTATATGTATATGTATATGTATATGTATATGTATATGTATATGTATATGTATATGTATGGAAGAAACTGAATTCATTCCATATTATATTCCAATTACCAGTATAGATTTGAAAAATGAAGTCATTTATTCTCATGTCTCACTGTTCATTCTGCCTAAAATGACTGCCAAACATCTGAAAAAATGTACATATAAAACCCTACTCACTCATTCATGTAGAAACAGGATATTAAATTACTAGATGATTATTTGCATATGTTGGACCTGTTAAAATCATTTACCATACTAGAAATTTGTCCTCATCTATATTGCTAAGCCATCAAATCATCATAGCTGACGTCAGCCAAAGCACAGAAAAACTCAAAGAAGTAATGCAAAATCAGAAGTCATGAGAAACGTGGCCCATAGAATTACCCAGAATCAGACATGACTGAATGGTAATATCATCATCATCATCATCATCATCATCATCATCATCATCATCACCACCACCACCACCAACACCAACACCAACACCAACACCAACACCAACACCAACACCAACACCAACACCACCAACACCAACACCAACACCAACATCAACACCACCAACACCACCAACACCACATTGCTAAATAGCAAAGCTTTTTAAATATCAAAAGGTTTAAACATTTCCCCTATCCACTCGTGACTGACTCAAGGGGGCATTTCATTTCTGATTCTTAACCAAGGGAGATTGCGTTTTCAACATGTTGCTAGCATGAAAATACAGAATGTAGTAACCTTTCTGATGAAGCAGTATTAGGGGACACTAATAAAGAATAGGATAATCCAACTGATTTTTCAGAGGAAGGATTCCAAATCGAACTATTCTAGAAAGTGTACAAAAGTCATATTTACTTTAGTAAGTGCCATCTTTTCTATCATACAATTTAAGAATATATGTGAATTCTTGCTCTAAACCCATAAAAAGATTACGACAATTCTTGTTTCATTAAAGAAGGGCAATACCAAGCACAGTCTGAGAAGTTATATTCTTCTATCTCCTCCAGCTTTTAAATAAGCCTTTTTTTTGTACTGTAGCATTGGAAGAACATACAATATGAAAGGACATGCGGAACCAATCTGAAACTATCTTTCTGTTTCTGTTCATAGTGATTGTAGATATGTGAAAATCAGGTTAATAAAAAAAGTCATACTTGAATGATTTTTCGCTTGAAATTCTCTTATCATGGCAGCTTCCTTGCTTTGGTTCTGAAATATAATGATTCAACTAGGAAGAGTAATCTTAGTGGCCTGCCCTTTAAGTTACAAATTATATTCACCCAACTATAAATGTAGAAATGCTATGAGGGCAAGGGGTGAAAGAGATTAAATAACTACATTATGCTCCATTCGTTGTTCTGAGCTGGAGCTTTTTGTTGTCGCTGCTGTGGTTGTTATCTTGTCCTATACCAGTGACCTTTTTGGAACTGAATGCACAAAGCAGAATGTGTCGACATGCATGCTCGCACCAGAAACCCAAAGACTGGATGGCTGGTGTGCATGCGCGCAGCTACAACCTAGTATTTGGGGTTTTGGCGCATGGATGCTTGCCAGCCAGGTAGTCTTCACATTCTATTCCATTCCATTCTTGCGTAAGGTGAGACTAGAACTCACAGTTTCCTGGAGTCACTCAGTTGGCTCTCAGAACTCCGTTTCCTGGTTTCTAGGTCAGCACCTTAACCACTACATCAATCTGGTGCTCTACCCATCCTTGTTTTGGATTCACAAGGGGTCTTCCAGAATCTATTCATCTGATCTATTGGTTTGTGCCTGACCTGAGCCCCCGACACCTTGTGTTTAAGAGTGGATGGCCTCCCTTAGTTTTCTGTGCTTATTATTTTTTACCAGCTCTTTGCTCTCCTGATGAAAGCTCATTCATTTTTATAGTTCTTCCCTGGTTGCGGAATCCAACCCACCTGATCATTTTGCCATAGGTGTATTGCAAATAGGTATATATTTTAATATAATAATGGCCAGGTGGCCATTGTGCGTATGCACTCCAGGCACCTAGTTTTGGTGTTTCTGGTGCTCCAGCACATGCACACACCGGAAACCCAAAGACCAGCTGGCGATGCCGCATGCGCCCACAGAGAGGGGTCAACATGCCACCTCCGTCACCCCTGCCATAGGTTGGTCATCAGGGTCCTATATTAATCTTCATAACCTCCCTAGGCCTCCCTAGATATCTCCCTCTTTACCCACTGAGAAAACAGTCTGATGGTGGAGATTTCTGGACTGCCTCTTCAGAGAACGTGGAAAAGAAGATGAAAGAGCAATTGCACTGGAACTTTAAATCAATAAGCCAATGTAGTTGAAACAGAGTCTGTTGCCTTCTGATTAGTGAGTTCAATGATCCTAATTTCGTTTAAGATTAGCCAACAAATAGTGCTGGGGGTGGACTTTTTTTCCTCCCTCAAGCTATAATAAATCTTTTTTTCCTTCTTTTCCCTCCTTCCTTTGTGGGAAAAAGTAAGGAAGACAAAGAAGCCAAAAAACATTTATTGTAGCTTTTTAATCATTAAAACAAATATTATACAATACAATAGCAGAGTTGGAAGGGACCTTGGAGGTCTTCTAGTCCAACCCCTTGCCTAGGCAGGAAACCCTATAACATTTCAGACAAAGGGCTATCCAACATCTTCTTGAAGACTTCCAGTGTTGGGGCATTCACAACTTCTGGAGGCAACTTCTGTTCCACTGATTAATTGTTCTAACTGTCAGGAAATTTTTCCTCAGTTCTAAGTTGCTTGTCTCCTTGGTTAGTTTCCACCCATTGCTTCTTGTTCTACCCTTGGTGCTTTGGAGGATAGTTCGATTCCCTCTTCTTTGTGGCAGACCCTGAGATATCGGAACATTGCTATCATGTCTCCCCTAGTCCTTCTTTTCATTATACTAGACACACTAGACTTATGATTTCATAAATATTAGACAGTGTTTTCAGTAATTACAGTTGTCTTCAATTACAATTGGTCATTTAGTGACTGTTCAAAATTATGACAGATCCCTTCTCCCAAAAGTTATTCATGACCTGAATTTGAAGTTACAATCACTGCAGTGCCTCTACAGTCATTAATCCTTACAACTGACTACATTAATCCTTACGACAGACCCCCACCTATCTGATCCCCATCCTAACCCTGGGGCTACATCCCTCCCTGTTGGGTCCCATACATTCTTCCCCACTCCTTTCACTGATCCCTCATTTGGATTTATTTTTTATTTATTTAGTTTGTCATTCACATAGAAGATAACAGGAATAAGAATAAACATGAATAAGAACACAGGAAATGGATACAAATAAATGGGAACTGGGGGACAGGAACATTAGGCACACTGGTGTGCTTATGCATGCCCCAAACTGACCTCTTAGGAATGGGGTGAGGTCAACAGTAGATAGTTGGATATTTGTTGCATTCTTTGAAATCTAACCCTAACCCTGAGCAGATTTCCATCGCAATGGGATTTTCCCATGTTTTGCCACGGAATAAAAATAATTGGGATTGGAAGTGTATAATGAGCTTCAGGCATTCATTAAGTGAATCTGGCTTCCTGTATTGACTGCTTGTTAGAAGCCGCTGGGATGATTGCAAATTGAGATCATGTGATTCTGGAACGGTGCAACTGTCAGAGATACAGTTGCCAAGTGCCCAAATTTTGATCATTTGACCATGGTACACCGCCAGAGTCTTAAGTGTCAAGTCTTGTCATAAGTCCCCTTTTTTAGCACCATTGTAGTTTTGAGTGATGAATTAAAAAAGGCTGCAAATTGAGAGCTATCAGTATTATACAGAATATTTGTGTCTTTGAATAGCAGCTCGAATTGTGCAATCAAGCTATTCCATGCTGAGGAGATGCATCTAAAACACTTTGCAATATGCGAAGCTAAGCATGCAGAGTTACTTCAGTTGGTTTGAAGAACTTAATTTGGTACGGGGAGGAATATTGGAAAGTCTAATCTAAATAATCTAAAAACTAGAAATGTTTACTATCATCTCAGAGAGTGAATAAGCCGTTTTAGAAAATGCATACTGCTTTCCTCAAAATAACAGCTGCAGATTAATTATATCTAGCTAAGTGAATAAATGTAAGAGCCTTTTTTTTCTTTTTTGGTTCCCATATTTTCTCTCATAGATATTCTCATATGTTTTCCAACAGTTCCAACAGTAGTTTTTTTAAGCAAAGAGACACAGATGAAAAGCATTTGATTCCCAAAACATGTAAAAGCTATTTCCTCCCATTGATTTTTATATGCCTTTTTATGAGCAAAGATTTAAAAGAATTGGATACAGTGGGAGGAAGCTGAGTGTTCAGTGCAGTTAGGGCTACATAATGAAGAGAACCTAATATTAAAAAGACTTTTCATTCATCAAAAATCCTCAAAAAGATTTCAAAAATCAAAGTAAAAAAAAGTATTTTAAAATATGTTATTGAAAGTTGTTTGAAAAAAAGTAGTACTTCTGTTAAAAAGATAACTTACTTCTAGGCATTTTTATTGTAAAAATTGTGTGAGAGAAAATTATTCACCATAAATGAAAATTTAATGAGTTGTGTTTTTTAAAAAGTTCTAGGGAAATTTATATTATTGTATAAATTAGAAGAAAATATCTAGGAATACTTCATATATAATAATATATTATGAATAGAGTTCTTTTTAATAAAAAATGAAGATTTTTTTTTAAAAAATAAAGTGCATTAAAAATGGTGGATTTGTTCTATTCCCAGTAGGATGTTCAGAAACTAGCAGTGACATTGACTATCATAGGAATTATATACTTCTTTTTTACACATTGAAAATTGTTTTTCTAAGTGATTTCATCTGTTCTAAACATATTTTCTTGAGGAACTATTCTTCTAGTGTGTACATTTACATTGATACCAGGGGTGGGTTCCTGCCAGTTCTAACCTCTTCTATAGAAGAGGTCCCACAAATATACAGTGCCATTTAGAACAGGTTCCAGCTCTCTCCCCCCACCCGTCTGCACATCATCAAGATGAAGAGTGAGAGGAGTATTTCTGGGAGTTGAAGTCCACAAGTCTTAAAGCTGTCAAGTTTAAACACCCCTGGGTTTTTTTTCTAAAGGGTTAAGGGTGCAAGGATCTTGTAACTACTTTAAGACTTGCATACTTCAATGCCAGAGTTCCTGAGCCAACATGACTGAATGAGGAATTCTGGGAGTTGAAGTCCACAAGCCTTAAACCTGTCAAGTTTGAACACCTCTGGGTTTTTTCCCCTAAAGGGTTAGGGGTACAAGAGTCTTGTAACTTGATAGCTTTAAGACTCACATGCTTCAAATGAAAGAGTTTTTGAGCCAACATTTTGGTTGCTAAGTAAGAGCATTGTTAAATGAGTTTCACCACATTTTACAAGTTGGCCATGCCCCCGTCATATGACTGCCAAGCCACTCCCATTCAGTCACATGGCCGGCAAGCCACTCCCACCCAGTCACATGGCTGGCAAGCCACTCCCACCCAGTCACATGGCTGGCAAGCCACTCCTACCCAGTCACATGGCTGGCAAGCCACTCCCACAAAGCAGGCCACACCTACAGAAGAGGTTCTAAAAAAGTTTGAAACCCACCACTGATTGATACATATTGGAATCTATACATATATGGGATTGAGACCGTGTCCCCTTTAATTGAGGTGGACACAATGTAAGTTGATATGTATATATAATATAAATAAAGATCTTATAAAAAACTTATTTCATTTGACATTCCTGCATTTAAATTAAACATATTATTTATGATGTAGAAATATATTATTAAATATATGTACCATTATTTAATAAGATTAAGTCTCGATAGAATTTTTCCAACTGTTGGAAAAATTCTATCAAGACTTAATCTTATTAAATAATGGTACATACAATATGTGTATTTCTTAAGTTATATGAAATATAAATTATGGCAACATGGAAAAAAAGTGAAATAGAGAAGATATATTGATATTTTTGGACCTATTTCCAGAGGTTATTTCTTGAAGGAAAAGCCTGCTGGAATCTTTTATGCTCTCAATGCAAAAGGATCCAGGTTTCAATCTTTTCCTTGTAAATTGAAATTATGTAATATGACAAGATTTTATAAGACTCAAGCTACAGTGAGAATGAATGAATGGCATTTAAAAAGAATTCTATTGATATAGTATAGTAGTATAGCCTTTATTGTCATTGTACATCATGCATACACATACAACGAAATTGGTTTTAGCCTCACTGGGGCAATCCATGACAAAAAATGCAAACAACATAAATAGTATTTGAGTATTTGAGTATTTATTAATACTTATAGGCCGCCCTTTTCCCTGAGGGGACTCAGGGCGGCTTACATAAAATGAAGGGAGGGGGTATACAGACAATAAACACAAACAATACATAGAAGTAAAATAGCAAGCAACATTCATTCATCATTCGGGTGGGGGATAAGCATAAGGAATAATCCCTATGCAAGTAATTAGGAGTCATACATTTCTGTGTGTGCGTGGAGTGATTGTGGTTGAGTCCGACAGCCCAAGGACAGAAACTATTTTTAAACCTATTTGTTCGGCTGGCTATGCTTTGATGTCTTCTGCCCAATGGTTGAAGTGCGAAGAGACACTGAACAGGGTGTGAATCATTTCGAAGTATCTTCCTCACTATGCTAAAGCAGCGAGACCTGGCTATGAGATCCAGTGGTGTTAGAGGGCAACCATTTGTTTCTTGTGATATCAGAAAGGGATATAATTATATTAATTATAATTATTGCTGGAAAACAGTGAGGTTATTTATTTAGCATTAATTAATTAATTTTATTTATTTGTCACATTTCTAGACCGCCCATCTTCCTCAAAGAAGGAGCAAAATCAACAGGGAAGGCGAGGAGCCGAGGTGGCACAGTGGTTAGGGTGCAGTACTGCAGGCCACTTCAGCTGACTGTTATCTGCAGTTCAGCGGTTCTAATCTCACTGGCTCAAGGTTGACTCAGCCTTCCATCCTTCCGAGGTGGGTGAAATGAGGACCCAGACTGTGGGGGCAATATGCTGACTCTGTAACCCGCTTAGAGAGGACTGAAAGCCCTATGAAGCGGTATATAAGTCTAACTGCTATTACTATTGCTAAGGCAGCTTCACTTAACAACGGTGTTATAATTTAATAACTACAGTGATTCACTTGACACATTTCTTCAGTTTTATGACTGGCAAGAAAAGTTGTAAAACTGGGCAAAAGTCATTTAACAAATTTCTCACAGCAACATATATTCTGGGCTCAATTTTAGTCATAAGTCAAAGCCTATCTGAATAAAATATGTTGTGCAGTCTGGCATCTTAACAGGGAATGGAAGCAATACCTGTGTTGAAATGTTGCAAAAAAATATCAGAATCTTGAAGTTGGTAAGCAATTAAATAGCCTATTTTATTTATATAACACTTAGTAGACTATTAGTATTAATATATAATATTAAAGCATGTTAAATATATGAATGCCATCCTAACCATATGAACCTAATAGTACGATCTGATAAATGTTTACCGAAAGAAGATAAATAGATAAGCTGACTACATCCTAAATCTACATGTAATCTGAAAGGAGGTAAATGAAAAATTGCTTGGATGTATTACAAAGTGCACAGCAAGCATGTTTTTCAGGTAAATGCGAAGAGGAAATATTACCAGGAAGTTGACAGCTGTGAAATTTAAGAATTTGCATTGTCAGACAGACACTTAAAAAGTAATTTCCCCATGGGAATATGAAACAGTTAATCAAGGCGCTGTGATTCCAAAGCAGTTTGCTGAGCTAAAGTTTCTTCTAATTTACTGATTACAAAATATGCAAGAAAAGTAACCAAACGATAATTAACACAAAACACACACAGGCTTCATTTGGAAAAGCTTTTCTCAATTCTTTCAGCAGTTTTGTTAGTCTACGGTGCTGCTGAGTTATTCTTTAAGTAGGTGGTTTTTTTTTCTAGATTTATATGTGAACAGGTTTTTAGGTGTGTTATTATTAAACGTAGAAGGTTATCACCTTCTTAATTACACTGGCTTTTAGTAAGCCATGTTGTCTTAAATAGGGTGCAGAATGTATATACCCATGATGGTGAACCTATGGCATGCATGCCCGAAGTGGCATGCGCAGCCATGTCACCTGGCACATGCGGCATCGCCCATTCCCCTTCCAGGTTTCTGGTGCGCATGTGCACGCAATAATCAGCTGGCCTTCCAGTGTGTGGCAGTGCCAGAAACTTGAAAGTTGGTCTTTTCTGGCCATCTCCCTACTCTGGTGGGTCAATTAAATGTGACTGGGAAAAGATGGTTCTTTAAATAACCTGGTCCCAATAGTTAACGGTAACAACCAACACCTTGAATTGTACCCTGAAGCAGATCAGCAGCCAAAGCAGCTCCCACCCAAGAGATTATACTTGTGCACATCTGGCTCTGTACAAAACCATGCAGGCCGCTGAATTTTGAAGCAATTGGAGTTTCCAGATACTTTTCAAAGGCAACCCCATGTAGAGTGGGAAGTGAAGCTAGGCTGTTTATAAAACTGGATTATAACCAATACAATGCCATTAGGAGCTCAATAGGAAAGCTAGTGCTTCATTGCCATCTTATCTCTACTCCTCTTATATATTTAATAATTCAGTCATAATAGCACTATGATATCTGTAGCTATGATCTTAGTAAATATATTTAAATGATGCAATCGGTAATACAAAAAAAATATTGATTTGCTGGATGGTTGAAATAAAGGTAGCCTAGTATTCTAGTACAGCCATTTCTTTCTCACCCATTTAAATGAGTTAAATGGGAAGAAGAATTCTTGTTCCTATTTCTCATTTATTTCTCATATTCATCCATTTATATTGAGAGGCAGCTATAACTGGAAGCAAGCCAGTTTTCAGCGTGGCACGACAAAACCGCGCTCGACTAAGCTGCACCCGATTAAACTGCGTCGCTGACGTCATCAACAGGGTGACAACAGCGAGCGCGGAGAAAGAAGGGCGCTTTAAATAGCGCTTTGAAAGCAAGCCGATTCAACTTAAGGTAAGGGTTAGCTTTAGGGTTAGCTTTAGGGTTAGGTTTAGGGTTAGGTTAAGGGTTAGGGTTAGGGTTAGGGTTAGGGTTAGGGTTAGGGTTAGGGTTAGGGTTAGGGTTAGGGTTAGGGTTAGGGTTAGGGTTAGGTTAAGGGTTAGGGTTAGGGTTAGGGTTAGGTTAAGGGTTAGGGTTAGGTTTAGGGTTAGGTTAAGGGTTAGGTTTAGGGTTAGGTTTAGGGTTAGGTTTAGGGTTAGGTTTAGGATTAGGTTTAGGGGGTTAGGTTTAGGTTTAGGGGTTAATTTTAGGTTTAGCGTTTACAGCGTGCTTCTGTCTCTGCGCTGTTGTCGCCCTGTTGATGACGTCAGCTACACGGTTTCATCGAGCGCGGTTTAGTCGAATGCGGTTTTGTGGTGGAACCAGTTTTCAGTTGTCCAGATGCCTTCCTCAGCATTATCTGTCCAAAATTTACTTACTACCATTTGTTTACTAGTGTCCAAAGTTATAACAGCACTGAAAAAAGTGAGTTACAGTTCTCACACTTATGACCGTTTCAGTGTCCCTGCAATCATGAGATCAAAATTCAAGCCCTCGCCAACAACGTGAATTTATGATTGAAAAATGGTTGCAGTATCCTGAGGTCATGAGATCGCCATTTGTGATCTTCTCGACAAAACAAGTCAATGGAGTAATCCAGATTCACTTAATGACTGCAATGATTTGCTTAAAATGACCATAGCAAAATATATAATAAATTGGGCATAATTCACTTAATGGGCATCTAACAACAACTACTACTACAGCAACCATACATAACAACAATAATACATTGTGATAATCTAATAATAGATACTAAACTAATAATATTAATATACAATTATTGTCTTCACAAAAATAGAAAAAAATTAACTCCATTACAACTTAATTATCTTGGAATAAAAAAGGAAGGCGGAAAAGCTTACATATTCCCATTAGCCCAGTTTTCTTTTACTACCAAAGAACTCTTGGGTCCTATGAAGATAAGTAAGAAGAATTTAAACGAAGCGATGCATAACTTTTTATTTGCTCTTGGCCATATTCTTTGGCTTCTGGGTATTCAAATTGAAAAAATATTTGATTTTTATTTCTTAGGAAAAATTCACACACGCTTGCTCATAGGATTTATGTACAAGATGAAAATATGCATGATATATTTGAGAAATTGTCATTACAATTAAAAATTAATTAAGTTACAATTTTACTGTGTTGTAAACTATATTTATTAAAGAAAGATAAGAAATTCTATTACAGGTAGTCCTCAACCAGGGGTGGGTTCCTGCCAGTTCTAACCACTTCTATAGAAGAGGTTCCACAAATCTACAGTGCTGTTTAGAACTGGTTCCAGTTAACTCCCCCCGCCCGTCCATACATCATCAGGATGAAGAGCGAGAGGAGGAATTCTGGGAGTTGAAGTCCACAAGTCTTAAAGCTGTCAAGTTTGAACACCTCTGGGGTTTTTTTTCTAAAGAGTTAGGAGTGCACGGGTCTTGTAACTTGACAGCTTTAAGACTTGCGTGCTTCAAATGCCAGAGTTTTTGAGCCAACATTTTGGTTGCTAAGCAAGAGCGTTGTTAAGTGAGTTTCACCACATTTTACAAGTTGGCCACGCCCACCCAGTCGCATGGCTGCCAGGCCACTCCCACTCAGTCACATGGCCAGCAAGCCACTCCCACAGAGCAGGCCACATGTACAGAAGAGGTTCTAAAAAAATTTGAAACCCACCACTGTCCTCAACTTACAACAGTTTGTTTAGGGACCGTTCAAAGTTACAACGGCACTGAAAAATGTGACTAATGAACGTTTTTCATAGTTACAACCTTTGCAATGATCCCAAGAATCAAAAGTCAGACACTTGTGAACTGGTTCATATTTATGACCTTTGTCCTGTCTCAGGATCATCTTTTGAGGCCTGCTGACAAGCAAAGTCAATGGAGAAGCCAGATTCACTTAACAACCAGATGACTAACTAATCAACTTCAATGATTCACTTAATAACTGTGGCAAGAAAAGTCATAAAATGGGGCAAAACCCAATTTATTTTTAATGTTTCACTTAACTTAATTAGGCTCTTCCCAAGAGAGTATATAAGAAGAGACTTTGGGAGGAGGCTGTTTGCAGGATTCAGCTAATATACTAACGCTGAAGAAGCTCTCATATGTATTTCTTATCTTGGAAGTCTGGATTGCTGCCAAAGTCTTGTTGGTGTGTTAATTTACTGTGAATAAATTGTCTAGAAGTAATCTTGTGTCGGAGTGCCTCAGCATAACGGGGGGGGGGGGGGGTCAGAACACTCCCCAACCTCCTCACTGTCCGACTCTGCTGCCCACTCCTTTGGCCGTTGGTGGGCCACAACATCTTCTTAGATTACTGAAAGAATGATTTAATGATCTAATCATATCAAACTTTCACCCAAAAGGTCTATGACAATTCGCCATGCGCAATTCTCTACAGCCAACTTGCCATGGTCAACTGACTGTGGGACAACTTGCCACAGGACACTCACTACAGGACAAGAATTACACTAATATCCAAGAAATGGCGGAATGGAATCATTAAAGAAAGGATGCAAAGGGAGGGACAAAATGAAACATGAATGGCAAAAATATTTTTTTAAATTTATTTTTGATAATTAAATAGAATTGCTATATTATCCATAGCAAGTTGTCCCATGGCGCATTGGCCATGGCACGTTGTCCTGCATTGAGCTGGCTGCAGAACTTCGTGACCCGTCAAAACCGCGCTCGACTAAGCCGTGCCCGATTAAACTGCGTCGCTGATGTCATCAACAGGGCGACAACAGCCAGCGCGGAGAAAGAAGGGCGCTTTAAATAGCGCTTTGAAAGCAAGCCGATTCAACTTAAGGTAAGGGTTAGGTTTAGGGTTAGGTTTAGGGTTAGGTTTAGGGTTAGGGTTAGGTTAAGGGTTAGGTTAAGGGTTAGGTTAAGGGTTAGGGTTAGGTTTAGGGTTAGGTTTAGGGTTAGGTTAAGGGTTAGGTTTAGGGTTAGGTTAAGGGTTAGGTTAAGGGTTAGGTTTAGGTTTAGGTTTAGGTTTAGGGTTAGGGTTAGGGTTAGGGTTAGGGTTAGGGTTAGGGTTAGGTTTAGGGTTAGGGTTAGGATTAGGATTAGGTTTAGGGGGGTTAGGTTTAGGGGTTAATTGTAGGTTTAGGGTTTACAGCGTGCTTCTGTCTCCGCGCTGTTGTCGCCCTGTTGATGACGTCAGCGACGCGGTTTAGTCGGGCGCAGTTTAGTCGGGTGCGGTTTTGTGGTGGAACTGCAGAACTTTGGCCTCAATGAGTTGACTGTGGCAAGTTGTCCTATTCCATTACTAAAAAGACTGCACATATTATCAATTTGAAAATATTTTATACATTCATTGTATTTTTATAGCGACTTGAATACAACTCTTGGCTTTCTATGCTAAAAGTCTAGAAGTCTCCTCTCCCCGCCACCTCTATTCTTCGGGAGTTTGCATATCAACATTATTCTCCTTGTCAGCTACTTTGCTCTTGGAATTTTCCCTCTCACCTTGAAAAAAGAACCATGTATTCTTGTTTGCTTCTCGGCTGTCAACAACTAGTTGTAAGAGAAGGAATTGTATACATTTCTACAAATGCAAGCGGGAAGGTTTTGGCACATTAATAGAGAAAGTCTTCTCAAAGTTTCACCGCACTCAGGGTTACATCTATATTACACCTGACAGCTGAATGAAAGGTAATGTCTCCATAAATTCAGTGTAAATAAAGATATTTTAATAAGTGACATAAGAAAATAATTCTTAAAATGAGCTTTGTATTTTGTATTGACTTTTCCTTGTAAAAATTTCCATCCAGTACAGATTTCTACCAATGATGGGCAAGCTTCTTAAAGCCATCACAAAACTCCACTTTTTTTCTCTTCAAGCAGTCTTGACAATACTATCCACTTCTTCATTTGAGTCCAGTCAATGGCCATGGAAACATTCCTTCAAAGCAGGGGTAGGTTCCTGCCAGTTCTAACCTCTTCTATAGAAGAGGTTTCACAAATCTACAGTGCTGTTTAGAACCGGTTCCAGCTCCCTCCCCCCACTCATCTGCCCATCATCAAGATGAAGAGCGAGAGGAGGAATTCTGGGAGTTGAAGTACACAAGTCTTAAAGCTGTCAAGTTTGAACACCCCTGTTTTTTTGGTTTTTTTTACTAAAGGGTTAGGAGTGCAAGGGTCTTGTAACTTGACAGCTTTAAGACTTGCATGCTTCAAATGCCAGAGTTTCTGAGCCAACATTTTGGTTGCTAAGCAAGAGCGTTGTTAAGTGAGTTTCACATTGTACAAGTTGGCCACGCCCATCTAGTCACATGGCTGGCAAGCCATTCCCACAAAGCAGGCCACACCTACAGAAGAGGTTCTAAAAATTTTTGAAACCCACCACTGCTTCAAAGGTAGAAGATGTATGGCGCAAAATGTGGACTGTTTGGTGGATGGGTAAGCCAGTCACATCCATTGCTGCAATTGCCTCTTAGGGGCCTCATGAAATATGCCATCCTGGGTTACCATGTGGCAGTCAATGTCCTTCTTGTGCTTTCAAACTCTGTTTAACCACTGTTGCAGATTTTCAATTAGGGTTGCTATGTAGTTCTCTGAGGTGGTTCAGGAAAGGTCATGTAAACAGCACTATCTGCAGTCATCAACATATATTTTGCAACGGGAGTCTAAGTTTTGCTACCTTTTTATACAAATGAAACAATGAAAATATTCCACTGGATGGTGTTCCTCTTCTGAATCATAATGATGAGCACATTTATAATAATTCTGTGAAGAAATGATTCTTTAATTCCTGTAGCGTGTCAATAATTGTTAACAAAATCCAACACTTGAATCTTTTTGTCAGCCTTGTTGTCCACGACCGCTGAGGCTGCCAATTGAGTACGCTGGGTTCCTACCATCTTCTGGCTAATCTTCATTGCCCCTCCTGGAGCCTCTGGACTCTGCTGGAGCCTGGCCTGCCTCTCCGTTGGGCTTCACATTGGAGCTCAGCCAAAGAGCTGAGTTGAGGGCTGCTAATATCAGCAATCTAGGAAGCATGATTCAATGTAATCAAGACTTACAGAGGGTGGTGATTATCAGTGACGTTCTCTGGGGGCATGTTAAACTGCTGAAATGTAACTTATCTTTAATGGCTGGGGGAACAGACAAGCAGCGAGCAGATTGCTTGGGAGGTCTTTGACTATATGCATTCCAATAGGACACTTGTGATGAACTCAATGGGAGGGAAAGTGGACATGTGGGAGGGGCTCAACAGTTTGGCTTATAACGTGGAGGGGAGCACGGAGCAGCAGCTCCAACAATTATTCCATTTTTACAAGAATTTGGAAGTCAGTTAGTACCGGTGTGATAAAGAAGCATTTAAACCATGATTGGTGGTTTTTTTTTTAATTGTTTCATTGATATGTTTATTTTGTATTGTATTGTATTGTATTTTATTATTTGTATGCTGCCCTTCTCCGGGAGGACTCAGAGCGGCGAACAATTCAAGGGGGGAAAAAAAAGGGGGAACATAAAACACAAAATACAATTAATAAAAGTAGACAACAGTCGCACAACCATACATGTCGAGAGGGGAGGGAACTCATCACCCCCAGGCCTGCCGGCAAAGCCAGGTTTTGACGGCTTTTCGGAAGGCCTAGAGAGAGGTGAGGTCCGAATCCCTGCAGGGAGTTCATTCCTGAGGGCCGGAGCTGCCACAGAGAAGGCCCTCCCCCGGGTAATAGCCAGGTGGCATTGGCTGGTAGATGGAACCCGGAGGAGGCCAACCCTGTGAGATCTAATGGGTCTGTGGGAGGTAATTGGCAGCAGGCGGTACCCAGATCCAATACCATGAAGGGCTTTATAAGTTACGACTAGCACCTTGAAGCGTATCCGGAGACTGATCGGTAACCAGTGCATCATCATGCAAGGATTTCATCTTATATGAACCTTCCATCAGTGATGCAACCTAAATCATCATCATCATCATCATCATCATCATCATCATCATCATCATCATCATCATTTAACGACTCCATAATCCCTTGTGGGGTGGAGTCTAAATGGAGCTAGCAAATAGTTTAATGGCTAGATGCCCTCCCTGTCGCCAATGCAGAGTTTTATTCAGCAGATACATTCTCAGTGTGCCCAGAGAGAGAAATATCTGCCTCTATATAGGATTGAACTCACAGCTTCCTGATTGTGAGGTGAGAGCCACACCTCTAGGCCACCCCCTCACTCCAATGATGCGACCTAAATATTCTTGTGAAATACTAAGCTTGACAGGAATTTCTCTTTGAGTGCTTTGACAATTGCCCTTAATTATCATTAGTTAATTAATTATGTTAGAATTAATTATTAATTCCTGCATGAAAAATCAGCATTTGCTGTTACAGGTCATCCATTTGATTATTGATTGCACAGATCAGCATTTCGTAGTTCAGCGTCTTTACACAATTCAGCCCAGTAATACATATTTGTCAGGTCAATAGCTTATCACCACAAACAACCTGCATTCAGCCATGAATTTCAATTGGAAGGACTCTTCAGCAGTCAGAAATTTAATCATGGTGAGTTGATCAAAGCACACTGACAAATACCGAATGAAGGCTTCACAAAAAAATAGGATCACAACCTTTTGTCATAGCAACTTCCTACCACCTAAAGCGAAAGAACAGATGCCAAAGAATATGTCAGATCCTCTATCATATCAACACTGCCATCTGTTGGGGGTTTATAACGTTTGAGGCATTGCTTTTCATTCAGCTCTCATATAATATACCCATCACTATGCAACTTCATAACGTTCAATAAATCACAGGCTGAATAATTTTAATTGCTATGTAGCACATAGAAAGGAACAAATAATGTTTTAAGGGGGTGGGACTAATGCTGCACGCAACTACTGTTATAATTTTAACTCATCCATCCAGTCAAAATGAATTCCATTTCACAAAGACATTTCTTAAATGTCAAAAGTCTCTGTGTGGTGTGTGTGTGTCTGTGTGTCTCTTTGCATGAAAGACACACACTAATGAATTTTCTTCAGTTATAAGGTGCGGTTTGACCTTTATTGAAACAATAATCTCATGTTTTAATTAAATATGCAATCATTTTTGCTTTAACAAGATGTCTTTTTATTTTTCTGCATTATCATTTAATGAATTGGTTTTCACTTACAATCAACAATATTAGTATGTAACTTCTTTGGACATATTTCCATGCAACCATAACATGAAGTTGCTTATTTTATTTTTCTATTTGTAGCATGCAACATAAAGCCATCCATGGACAAGAGGTGGCTGGTGCTAATTGCATTCTTGAACCTGTATCCATATCCTGTGATTATCCGGCTGAGAGAGTTTAAGCCTATGCAGAACAGCAACAGGGACAATGCATCACCTTGGTATATTCTGCCCGTGATGCCCATTTGTGTGAATTAACTTCAAGTTATAATGCTACAAGTAAATAATCTCCCCTGCCCAAGGGTGGGCTTCAAAATTTTTAGCAAGGGGTTCTCTGCCCGGTTGCTGGGTGGGTGTAGCCATGGTGGGCATGGCCTAGTTGGACTCCTGAACCATGGTAGGGAGGTGTTTTTGCCTTCCCCAAGCTCCAGAGGTCATCCTCAAGCCTCCAGTAGGGTTAAAATGACTCCCCAGGCTCTGGAGTCCCTCTGGAGGGTCCCAAACTCCTGGTAGGCCTGTTTTTTTTGCCCAGCCCGAGCCTCCCCGCACGCCCTGCACTTACCTGCATCCAAATCGGACCATGGGGAGACTACTGGAAGTGGGCAGGGCCAGCCAGGAGTGGGATTTGGAGGTTCTCCAAACTGCACAGAATCTTAGCTAGAGGTTCTCCTGAACCCCCAGGAGCCCAGACCCTGCCCCTGCCCCCAAGCCCCAGAGATATCATATGAAAGGATGTGAAGAAAAAAAATAACTACTTTCTCCCCCTCTGGCCAGCACACATGAATAAGCTTTGGTTTATAAGCTGGAATGGTCAGTGAGAAGGATGAATGTAATACAGAACCAGCAGGCCAATTCTAATATGAAAAGTACAAACACTTGGTCTTTCTTCCCTGGAATTCACAGAAAGATGAGGAATTGACTGGATGCAACACTGTCATGGATATAGACTAGAGGTGGGTTTCTACCAGTTTGCACCTATTCGGTAGAACCGGTTCGTCAAATCAACTGAACCAATTAGAAGAGGTTCCACCAGTGGACCTGGAAAGCAGGCCACACCTACAGAAGAGGTTCCAAAAATTTTTGAAACCCACCACTGATACAGACACATTCTTCTCACATCCCTACATGAATCAGAAAAGTCTAAAATTGAATACTATATTAATTAACGCGATAGAGTATCATTGCTGTCACTGTTTTATTAATATAGATAAAAAGAGCAACATGTTCAAACTCCATATGGTCCATGCCTGGTCACAATTCTTCAAACTCCATGCCTGGTCACAATTCTTTTGAGTAACATTCATCACAGTAACAATGATAGCATTCTCCAATAGTAATCTTATAGTAAAAGTGCTTTTCCCTCATAATATTGATACATGTTAATACTAATCAAAATTAATATATTATAGTAAACAACCCTAGTAATAAATTTAATCTTTCTCTTGTAATTTTTGAAGCTCTAACTCCTGTTTCTCTCATCCAACCATCAATAGAACAGATCCCATACCTCAAAATATTCAGTGTCTTCCTTTTCTTTAATTTCAAAAGTTAGTTTATTCATTTCTGCACCATTCTAAAAATTTTTTATTATCTTTTCTTCTGAAATCTCCTCGCACTTCCAATATTGTGCGAGCATGATTCTGGCCGCTGTTAACACATGTATTATTAAGTATGCATTTCTTTTACTGTATTTGTCTGGTATGATGCCCAACAGAAATGTTTCCGGCTTTAGATCTATGTGTTGTTTTATCATCTCTTCATGGTGTGCTGTTCTTTTAGCTGTTTTCCATTATGTTTTGAAAACTCTGTGAGTTTGCCAACTTTCAGGAATAACAGTAAATGGTTCAGATTAATCTATGGTGAGTTTCAATGTTAAACAGAGATTTAAATCATATCTCTAAAGTACAGTTCAATATTTTATTCATACTACCAAACACTTTAGACTGTGTTGTAAAAGTTACTACTGATAGACCTCTGTTGTGGCCCAGCAGGAGCCATTGGAGCTGCCACCAGACTCCGACAGCGAGGGGCCCTATGAGTTGGCTCTGGAGGATGTGGAGGACCCTGGACAGGGTTCCGACTCTGAACAGGGTGCAGAAAGGCTGGTTGGCCACCAGGAGGAGTCTGACCCTTGGACCAGTGGGGAGGAGACAAGGGAGTGTGAGCTTGAGATCAGCAGTGAGTTGTTCCTGGATGCCCGGCACCGAAGAGCTAATAGGCGTCAGGAACAGTTGCTCCAGTTACAGGAGGTAATTGCCCTCAGCTGATGGTCATTAGGCTCCTCTCCAGACTATAAAAAGACTGCTTGGGCACAGGCCCCTCTTGCAGAAGTCAACGCAGGAACGAATGTTGGAGAACATTTTTGTGACCTTGGCAGGCTGGATTGCTGCCAGGGCTTATCTGTGCTGGATTGCTGCCCAAGCTTGTCTGTACCGGTTTGCTGCCAAGGACCTGTCTGTCTGTTACTTAAATGCCATAACTTATCTTTGGCTCAGAGTGTGTTGGGGTGGGACGAGGGGGGTCAAACAGACCTCTCACATTTGATCAGTGGTGGGATTCATTTTTTTTATACTACCGGTTCTGTGGTCATGGCAGGGGAAGATTACTGTAAAATCTCCATTCCCACCTCACTCCAGGGAAAGGATACTGTAAAATTTCATTCCCTCCCCACTCCAAGGGAAGGTTACTGAAAAATCCCCATTTCCTCCAGATCATCTGAGACTTGTGAGGAAGAGAATAGATGGGAGGCGGGGCCAGTCAGAGGTGGTATTTGCCGGTTCTCCGAACTACTCAAACTTTCCGCTACCAGTTCTCCAGAACTGGTCAGAACCTGCTAAATACCACCTCTGCATTTGATCCTTCATCCGGAGTATCAAACAGCACTGAGATTCCATCCACTTTTAGAACCCAGTCTCTTCACTGTCATTTCTAAGGCTGGTTTCTGTAGCAGTCATCATTCGTTTGGTCATCTCTACATTTAATTAGAGACCCATTTTTATTTTCAGTATGCTCCTTGACTTTCATTACTAGACCTTGTAAAAAAAATCATTTTGGATTTTCAGAGATCAGAGTAGCATCAGTAGCATAGAATAATTTATTGATTATTTTTCTTCAAGTTTTAAAACCATGTTTGTTTGTTTTTTCCAAATTCAAATTTGTCTTAATTGAACATGAACATTAAACTACTTTTCTTCTGCAACTCCGGCTGGAGCATAAAACTGGATCATATTAAACAGGTGTCCAGATAGTCTAACTGACATTATTTGGTTACTTACAGTATTCAAGTAATGTTCTATAATCTTGGGTACTTGAGAGACCGCCTGCTGCCAATTACCTCCACTAGACCGATTAGATCCCACAGATTAGGCCTCCTCTGAATTCCATCCGCCGGCCAATGTCGACTGGCGACTACTCGGAGGAGAGCCTTCTCTGTGGCTGCTCCGACCCTCTGGAACGAACTCCCCGTGGAGATTCGAACCCTCACCACCCTCAAGGCCTTCCCCAAAGCCCTTAAAACCTGGCTGTTCTGACAGGCCTGGGGCTAAAGAACTGTTTCCCCCGCCTCGAATTGGTATGACTGTTGTGTTTTAATTATGCATTGTTTTTTTGTCGTTTAAATTCTTGTTTGTATCCCCCTTACCTGGTTGAGTTGTGAGCCGCCCTGAGTCCCCTTCGGGGGAAAAGGGCAGCATATAAATAAAATCAACATCAACATCTTGCTATATCAACAGTGCCTGTAAATGCACTATGTAGCATCAATACAATAGAGTTGTATTGATGCAGAGTTGGAAGGGACCTTGGAGGTCTTCTACTCCAACTCCCTGCCTAGGCAGGAAACCCTATACCATTCCAGACAAATGGCTATCCAACATCTTCTTAAAGACTTCCAGTGCTGGGGCATTCACAACCTCTGGAGGCAACTTCTGTTCCACTGATTAATTGTTCTCACTGTCAGGAAATTCCTCCTCAGTTCTAAGTTGCTTCTCTCATTGAATAGTTTCCATCCATTGCTTCTTGTTCTACCCTCAGGTGCTTTGGAGAATAGTTTGACTCCCTCTTCTTTGGGGTAACCCTGCAAACACTATGATTTTTCTGACTGAAATTGTTCAATTCTAATCCATTTCAATTTGCCGTTGCCTAGGTTGTCAGCCTGCAAAACGTTCATTTTTTCAGTTACTGAGAATTTTTATGTTCCTATTTCTTATTTTCCATATTCCCATGGGTTTTAGAGCTTCAGGTTTTTCTTTGTCTGCATGACAACATAAAATACTATCTGTGCCAAAACTTTTATCTACCCATGTCGTAAACATCACTAGTATTCTGAAAAGTCTTCAGCTTTTTTCAATAGTATGTTGAGTACCATCCAAGTAGACAGGCTCATCATCTGCACTCTATCGTCAATCATTTTATTCTCTCTATCCATGTGCCTTTGTTGATTAAAAAAAATAGAGAGGTGGTTTGCCACTGACTTCTCCAGTGCAGCATGAATTAAATACCGATGTCTTAAAGCAGGGATCCGAAAACTCTTTAAACAGGGGGCCAACACGTGGTTCCTCCAACTGTTGAGGGCCCCAGACTAGCTGAGTGGGTGTGGCTAGGTGATCACAGGGCATGGCCAATTTAGCAGTCCATTAAACAATACACACAAATTAAAATTTTGCTACTGGGGGTATTTTATTTGCTTTGGTTTGCATGTTGCTCTTTTCTTTTTACTAGATCATTTTTTAAGATTTTAAGAGTCTAGTGGTCCACTTCAGGAAATTCAGTTTTGCAGCAATTCTTCTCATTCCCAAGGAGCTTACAATCAACAAGTTTCTCTCTCTCTCTCTCTCTGCCTATCTCTGTTTCTCTCTGTCTGTGTGTGTATGTGTGTGTGTGTCTCTCTCTCTTTCCCTCCCCGTCTCTTTCTCTGTCTCTCTCTGTGCCCTGGGGAGGGAGGAAACTCCTGAACTGGTGCTGGGTGGTGGAAATTTGATGTCTGGAGGCTGACCAGCATCTCACTGAAAACCAGCTGGCCAGTAGGAATTCAGGGAAATCCTGCAGTCTCCCCAAAAGTAACACATGTCTTTCACTTGAAGACTAGTCCAGCACACGGGTAGGTGAGCGGGTCGCCCTCCTCCTCCAATACAGTCCTCCTACAGCACTCTGCCAGCCAAGCAGAGTCCTCAAGAGGTCTCTGTGTGCCCCAATTTTGGCCTCCTCGGTCTCTTACATTCCCGCCCAAATAATCTTATGAAACAATCACCTGTATTGTTCCTCTTACCTAATCCAAAGCAACCAGGGATGCCTGTCATTCTGCCAGCCAAAAATGGGCCTGTTTTTGGCCTCCCCCTCCTCTAGTAGCACTCTGCCTTCCTTCCTGTTCCAGTCCGTGGGGCTTGCAAAGGTAAGTCCTGTGTACAGCCGAAGGTTGGGGGCCAGTGGGTAGGCAGAAGGATGCAGGCTGGGCAGCCTTGTAGTCCTGCACGGGCCGGATTAATGGCTTTAGGGGGCCAAATCCAGCCCGTGGGTCATCATTGGAGAACAGTGATACAGAAAGACTGTCTTAAAGTGATTGCATGTCTCTGCAGTCTTTCTATATCACTGTTGCCCAATTTAGACATCTGCTTGCTCTAGTTGGGCAGCTAGAATGACCTCCACACGTTGGATGACACATTGGAAGTATTGTCATATATTCCCAGCATCTTCCTCTAGTCCTTCTTAGGGGCACCTTCAAATACAATGATTAAAATACACTTGGCATAGTTACAATATAAAAAACCCTTCCAAGATTCATTCATAATGGTAGCCTTTATAAATTACACAGATCATTTTATTTTGCATCATCCTTGGAACTCTTACATTCCCGCCCAAATAATCTTATGAAACAATCACCTGTATTGTTCCTCTTACCTAATCCAAAACAACCAGGGATGCCTGTCTTCACTTGTTTGGTAATTTTCACATTAAAGTCACCAAGGATATACACAATATCTTTTTTGTTGCATTGTTTCTTGGCCCATCTAGGATGTCTGACCCATGCGCAGTGTACTGGCTGTGCCGGGGTATGGAACCCACCACTGCTTACATGTATATACCGGTTCACCAACAAAAGGGCGAACGACAAAACCATGCTCGACTAAACTGCGGTGACAAAACCGCGTGTTCTAAAGCACTCCAACAAATGAGCGCTGAATCGCACCGACAACAGCGCGGCAACAGAAGCGCACTGTAAAACTAAACCTAAACCTCACCCTAAACCTAACCCTAACCCTAACCCTAACCCTAACCCTAACCCTAACCCTAACCCTAACCCTAACCCTAAACCTAAACCTAAACCTAAACCTAAACCTAAACCTAAACCTAACCCTAAACGTAACGCTAACGCTAACCCTAACTCTAACCCTAACCCTAACCCTAACCCTAACCCTAACCCTAACCCTAACCCTAACCCTAACCCTAACCCTAACCCTAAACCTAACCCTAACCCTAACCCTAACCCTAAACCTAACCTTAACCCTAAACTTAAACCTAAACCTAACCCTAAACCTAACCCTAAACCTAACCCTTACCTTAACTTAAATCGCCCCTCTGTCGACTGAAATCGCCCTTCTGTCTACGCGCTGTTGTCGCCGCGTTGTTGTCGGCACATTGATGATGTCGCGGTTTTAGCAACGCGGTTTAGTCGGCGCGATTTTGTCGTTCGCCCTTTTGTCGGGTCACGGTATATGCCTTCTTTCAGCATTCATCAGACAGGCTTATTAAAGCCTGCTTTGTTTAACCACTTGATTCTGAAGCCAGATTAGATTAATCAAATGATGGCTTCAATTGTTTCTCAAAGAAAATCGGACACCAGCCAAATATATTATATAGTGAACTCTTGTTATTAGAAAATAACCTAATCTTTTTTCCCAATAAGACATAGCACACAACTATTGTCTGTATTTTATTGTTCTGCCACATTAATATCCTCAGCATTTGCTAGATATCATGCTGATGGAGTGAGCATGATGAGATGAAAAGCGACTTTGCTATAGATTTATACAGAATGGCTAACTTTGCTCTAAATTGGGCTTATAATGAATGTATCATTGAAAAAGCAAAGAAATGAAACCCATTACAGAGTTGAAATGAATCACCGAGATGGCAAATAATTTGCTAAGCTGTAGTATTTCTCTGCTATTGTTTTGCTTTAAGCTTTGCTGAAAAGCAATTACTTTATTCTTTATCTTGGCTTTTATTACTGGCGACTTCAATGTTCGCTTTTCCTCTTTATTTATTTTGCATTTGAAAAGCCCTTTGAAATGGAAAGCTAAATTGAAATGGTGATACTGCCGTCTCACCAGTTGTGAGTTCCTACTGGTGCAGTACGTTTCAGCCAACTAGATAGTAACGCTGGTGGACATGTGACCGTAATGGTTGTATCGGCGGTTCCGTTGTTTTTGGCTTTTCACTACTGTGCATGTGCACATATGCATGTGCTTTTCATGTGCGCATCCCTGGGCAAACTGGCAATAAAAAAATCCAGAATCCACCTCTGCCTCCCATCTTCAGTTCTATTTCTCCCCTGATTCAGTGAAGATTTAGAAATGAACTGTTTCAGCTTCCTAATGGCGTCCCCTAATCCTTGCCTTTCTGAACTAGGAAACCAGATGATACAATGTCCAAAGTATTAATACAAACACCTTGAACACCATTCTAAAGAAACAGCCTACCTGTTACTCAAAAGGTATGAGTGTCTTGATTAAGAATCTTGTTTGAAGAGCCTCTGACAGTCAGTGTAACTAAAATAGAATACTGTATCCTAACTTGGCAAAAGACAGTTGCCTACAAAAATAGCAAATTGGGCAGTTACAGGCCAGATGGAAAAAAGATCAAAAAATCGGATTTACACAAAACGAGGATAATTTACTAAAACAAATTAGGGATCAAAGTCCAATGCATATAAAGAGACTATATAATGCATTAATAGAAATGGATTTGGAAACAGAATTAGTTAAAGACTGTATGATAAAGTGGGCACAAAATTTTGAAGAACCAATAATGTTGGATACATGGGAAAAGATTTGGGTAAGAAATGTAAAATTTACACAAGCCCAAAATTTGAGAGAAAACTTTTATAAGATGTTTTATAGATGGCATTTAGATCCTAAAAAACTGGCCTCTATGTATCCGAATTTACAACCTAAATGCTGGGGATGTGATTGTGCTGATGCTACATACTATCATATATGGTGGACTTGTAAAAAGGTAAAAGCATTTTGGATAAAAATATGGTGGATTGTGCAAAATGTTCTTTAAAAAAGGATAAAGTTTACCCCTCAGTTATTCTTGTTAGGTATAATTACTGATTGTACTGTTATAGAGACTAACCTGATTTTGCATTTAATAACTGCAGCAAGACTGTTGGTGGCGCAATACTGGAAGAAGGAAGATCTGCCTACTATTCAAGAATGGACATTAAAAGTAACAAACCTAGCAGAGATGGCTAAAATTTCAGCATATCTCAAGGACCACTCAAATGAGAGATACAAACTGGTGTGGAGAAGATGGATTGACTATACTCAAAATAAATATGGGACTAAGAAATTCCAGATAGTTTATGAATGAAGAAACAAGGAATGATATAATCTGTTTAGAGCTAGCCTAGCAAAGAGAAGTTAAAGCTCAAATGAAAGATGATACTAACTTTTTTTTAAGGTTTATCTTAGAATATCTTTGTTAAATTGAAAGCATTAGTCAAAATAATTTCACAAGTAGCATTATATTTAAACACAATTGGATAATATTTAGATCAACTCTGATTATTTTGCTACAGTGTGAGCACTGTTTTACATCTTGATCAATGATTCTATAACTTAATCAACAAAAAATTGTTATTGTGTCAGCGTACCAAGTATCATGCAGAATTAAATCAGAGTCCAAGACAAAATGATCCTTAAAGTTCCAATTTAATAAGTCAGATATCTTAGCACATCTGTGGAAATCCCAATTCTGAAAACTTCCTGGGATTCCACCCAATTGAAAGTTCATGATCTTATTCCCACACCCATAAATCAATCACACGGTCCAATCTTCTTTGGCCACGCTGGCATCTCCACCCAGCTGGTTCCGGTCAGATGCAGAGATGCAGAGAGAAAAGATGACCTTGGCTTCCAGAAAGGAATGACAACAACACATTCCACAATTCTACTCCTTTCTATTCCCCCCTCCCAATTATTACACTAATGAAACAGCATAGTAAAATAATAGAAAGTGTGGCAGGCCAAAGATCCTAAAAGGAACATAACTACAGGCCTGACATATTGTTTATCTTCTGATGATTATAGAAAACCCATAACATTAATAATACATGGATTTTGCTTGATTGTTATTAGTAAATTGCTATTGTGTTAATACTGTTCATTAAGAAGATGGCAAGCAAATGGTGGCATTGTCTGAGTTCTCTAATTAGCCACAAAAATTGTAATCTGTAAGACAAACATTTCAGAATTTCATGAATGAAAACATAGCCTTAAATGCTATGGAGTTCAGTGAATTCAGAACTGAAGTTTAAGTAAGATATTATTCTAATGAAGAATAATGTAGTCGTTAGTTCATAAATATTGGTTTTGTCATTAACTTGACAACTTAATTGTTTACAAGGGTATACTGGTATTAATTTATGGTATTACAAAACAACCTTTTTCCCCCTAACAAATGTAGAGGCAGTGCAATCTAATAAGTTATTTATAAGAGACATTCATGACTATTGCTTGATTATTTACAAAAAATTGAAACCAAGATTAGAATACCAGTGAAGTTTCTATAGGTACATAAGAAAAACAAATGTGTCAATACATTTAACACAATGTGGTCTACTTCAAATACAAAAAGGCAATATTTCCTACTTGCAAGTATGTTCATTTCATTTATTTTTTAAATTTATCAGCACTTTGATTTATTTTGGAAGGCAAAATATTGTACCAGTTCCATTGTTTTTAATCCTTACAATACTTTAAGCATCAATTTCCCAACATTATTAATCTCACAGTTCACCTTCATGTTCATTACTATGAAGTGTAATCTTATGTTTTTCACTTGAAGGATTTCTTTCTGATGGTTCAATAAAAGTGTTACCTTGACGAAGCTAATGAATACTAGCAGTGAATATATATGGCTCTCAAATATATATTGGAAGAATGATGCTGAATGAAAGCAATTCTAACTCAGGATCCAAAAAGATCTCGACATGTTTGAACCCTGGGCATATCTAACAAAATGAAATTCAACAAAGATAAAAATAAGGTTTTACACTTTGGCAAGAAAAATGAACTGTGTTGCATTGCATTGCATTGCATTGCATTGCATTGCATTGTATATATATTATACACCTGCGACAATAGAGAGGAGGCGAGGAAATGAGAGGAAAAGGAGGGAAGAAAGAGAGAGGTGAGGAGAGGAAGATGGAAGGGAGAAGGAGAGAAGGAGGATAGGAAGGGGAAGGGGTAGAGAGAAGCAGGGGAGAGGTAAGGGAAGAAGGAAGGGAAAGGAGAGGAGGAAAGAAGAAAGTAGAGGAGGAAGGGAGAGAAATGAAGAGAGGAGAGGAGAGGAAGATGAGGGAAGGAAGATAATACTAATGAAACAGCATATTGAAATAAGGGAAAGTGTGGCAGGCCAAAATTCTAAAAGGAATATAAATGCAGGCCTGACAATGACATCAATAATATTGGGAAATAAAGTATAGCACTATGATGGCATGGAGAGACAATTCAAGAAACAAATTTCAGTTTGAGCTTCACAAAACATTTACTTCAATTCTCCCTTTCTCCCCATGGACAATATTTTGACATGTCCCTAATTAAAACTAACTTAATACCCAAATGAGTATCTTATATTTTCGTCACCTTTATGATGATATTTCAGCCAGTTTATTATTAATTAGGAGCCAGTTGAACCAATTAAACGTGTACAGCTGAAATTAACTAATTAAACATGCATATCTGAAATGATTCATATCAATATGAGAGACAGTAAGTGCAATTATTTCTCATAATGTTTGTTGCAGTGTAACTTGGCCAATTGTTTCCTTTTTAAAAAAAAACAGTGAAAAAGAAAGAGAGAGACAGACAGAATGAGTAAGTAATGCTTAATCAACATTGATGCTTAATCAAAACCTTTGCAGCCTTCTGTATTACAATGAAACCCATATTAGATTTTGGTGATTTGGAAAATGCTGCCATTTTTTTGTTCCTTTTTATTAAAAGTTGTATAATTTGAGGAATATATGGTGATCTTAAATAAATTCAAAAATATATTTATATACATATTGAAAAAAACATAGTGTTATAAAAGCAGCATCTGCCTTAGATTTAGGCTTTTATACAATTTGTTGCATTTTGTATCATATCAAAGTAAACAACTGTATAAGGAGATAATGAATTGAGTGAAAGTTTTATTTTTTTCCCTATAATTTACATATATAACATGAGAGATATTTGTTTTTACCATCTGGTAAGCTGTCAAGAGTGACCTTAGAAAGTGGATGGATGGGTGCTCTTTTTATTTTACTAAGGTATAAAACATAGCTTTTCTTGAATTTATATAAATAACATAGGATTAAATCAATAAGTCTGAAATATGCATTTATTTGTTTAATTTAACATCCTAAAAGTTATTGTCGGCAACTAGAATGGTTTCCTATGAGTGAAACCTTTGATGTTTTCATTTGATGAACGATAGTAATACAATATTGAATTGCAGTGGGGTTTTATTTTTTGTTGATAGCTTACTTATAATCTCAAAATAAGCAGAATGCTTTTGAATATTTTAACTAAACCTACATTTCCAGAAATATAATAGCAAGTATGTTTAATTTTAATTTGGTGCTATTTCTTGTGATGTGTATCCCTTATTCTCCTCCATATGCATGGACAAAATAACTCTACTCTATTTTGGGGGACCAGCCAGCTGGTCTTTGGGTATATGCCACACATGCTTGGGGGCAGGGCACATGCAGGGGACATGCGTGCACATGCACAGGGGGCAGGGGGCACTCGCATTGCATTTTGGGGCCTCACACAGTCCCCTCTCACCCTGTTTTGGCCATGGAAGGTCTCCTGCACCAACCTGGAAGCCAAAAATGGTCGGGAGTGGAGCGCATGTGCAAGGGGAGCACAAGGGGGTCACAAATGCATGCACGGGATGAAGGGATGTGTGTGTGTGGGTCTCACGCACATTGCATTATGGGCACACAATGACAAAAAGGTTAGCCATCACTGATCTAAATTATGCTTATTCCATGTCCAACAGTATAATGAGAAGAATCAGGATTTTGAATTCATCTGGAAGTAGTTAGCATCCAGCCTGCTGCGCTGGAATCTCTCGGTCATAGTTTTTCGCTGTGGTAAGGTGCATTATTTTAAATGATTCAATTTCTAGTCACTGCTAGAGATGCACGGGTACAGAAATCAAATAAATAAGGTTGCATCAATGCACCTTTATTGATGTATTATAAGGGAATGTATATTGAAATAGGCTAAAAGTATAGGTACATGCTCTTGAGGGCAGAATTTTTTTTATCATTTCAATTCATTTTTATACCAGGTTGAAAAGCTTGCCTTAAGACACACAATTCTTCTTAATATTGTTTATGAGAGGGGTGAATTAATAAAATAGCTCCTGGAAATAAAAATGCACAGGTAGCGCAGTGGAGCTGCTCTTCTTGCATTACAACTCTCTAGATTCAACTTTCAGCATGATCAATGTTCTTATTAAAATGTTTGCAAATGGAACACCTAAAAGTGTGGCCAAATTGTGCTTTTGAAACAACTCTTGTATGCTAACAACTAAGATTGCCATAAAGTATATGGATATCCAATTTCTTTAGGAGAGATTAAAATCATGCACTCATAGTATATCAGTGACAGCTTTATACTTAATATGGCTAGTCTGCGGAGTGAAGATAGAAAATGCAATTTAGCTGACTCTCACTTACTTAATTAAATAAAGTAAAAAGTAAACCTAGCCAGCCCTTACAAACATATCAATCTCACTTGACTTATAAAACTTCTTATATGACTCAACCCCCGGTGTTAAATATATTAGAAATTCTTAAATAATGGGAGATTAGCTTATCAGTATTTTAATGGCAAGAATAATTTATATGAGATCAGCTGTTGAATCCTTATCACTCGGTGCTTTTTAAACCTTAATATTTATTTATATACATGTCTTAATAATTAAGAAGATTTTTAGTAATATCTGCCTTGTTGACCACTTTTGCTAGTCAAAACAAGTAACATATTTTTCTTTTGTTTTGTTTCTCATAAAATTTATATTTTATTTCCCCCCTAACTAATTGCTTTATATCAAGGCAGAAGAAAATGCATTTTAAACACAATTAGCAACTAAATTGCACATGGAGATAACGATGATAATCAGGGACATTTGGTAAGAATTGCCAGCTGAGGTAAATTATCATAGACTGGGAAGCAACTTAATTGGAAGCTGTTAGGCCAATCAAGGGTGATAAGAGTCACAAATAATTGATAAAATCAGCTGTAGAAACAGAGCTGTGGCATCTTCTGTGGAACTTTGAAATTATCAACCAAATTAGTGAGAAGATAAATTTTCTAAAACTTGGGGTGGATAAAAAAATGGGCCTCCCAGAAATTCTGGAAGTCCATAAATTGGCACATTTCCAGTCTCCAGAGGGTCTCCAGAGCCCGGGGAGGCTGTTTTCACCCTCACAGAGGCTCGAGGAAAGCCTCCGGAGCCTGGGGAGGGTGAAAACTTCCCCCCAGCGCAGGAGGCCTAGTAGGCCACACTCACCATAGCCACGCCCATCCAGCAATCGGGGAGAGAACCAGTTGCTAAATTTTTTGAATCCCACATTCATGTCCTATATCTCTCTTGGCCATTAAGAATACCACTCTTGGTCATGAGACTCATTCCAAAGTTCTCTTTTCAACCATTCCAGTAACTATTCCCTATACTATATGTGTTGTGGCCCAGCAGAAGCCGTTGGAGCTGCTGACAGACTCCGATAACGAGGGACCCTATGAGTTGGCTCTGGAAGATGTGGAGGACCCTGGGCAGGGTTCAGACTCTGAGCAGGAACCAGAGAGGCTGGTGGACACCAGGAGGCGCCTGAGGCATGGAGTAGCGGTGAAAGCCAAAGGGAGTTTGTCCCTGATGTCAGGCCCTGGAGCAGTGATGAAGACATCAGGCCCTGGAGCAGTGGGGAGGAGCTAAGGGAGTTGGTCCCGGACGTCAGGCAGAGATAGGCGGATAAGCGCCGGCAGCAATTAGGGAGACATAGAAGATAATTGGGCCCAGGTGGTTATGATTAGGCTCCTCCCAAGAGAGTATATAAGAAGAGACTTTGGGAGGAGACCTTTTGCAGGACACAATCGTTATACTAAAGCTGGAGAAGCTCTTGTGCGTATTTCTTAACTGTGGAAATCTGGGTTGCTGCCAAAGTCTTGTCTGTGAGTTAATTACTGTGAATAAATTCGCTAACAGTCACATTGTGTCAGCGTGACTCACTGTACAGAGGGGGGGGGGGTCAGAACAATATGTATTCTGCTGCTCGGGCACCAATGTGTAATATGATAATGTTTATGATAATAATACAAATGGATCTCATGCATTTCCATTAATAATGAAATCATTTGTTCCCAAGGGTGTCTCTGCCTGTTTCACCAGATTCACCAGCTGCCACGTTCCATGTCACTCTTTTAAAAAATGTCATCATGTGTGGCCAAGGATTATGATAGCAGTAGCTATTCTTGCTATTTTTCCAGTGAGATTAGTTTAAGGAATATTGTAAATAAATTTTCAAGGTCTGCAAGAATATAGTTTTTAAAAAATAAATAAATAAAGGAAAATAAAATGTTGGAGAAATTGAAAGGCAGATTACAGCACCATGTTAAGTGTTAGTATCTAAAATGCCTATGATTGAAGAAACATCACCCATATAGTGCATGCGCCATACTTTCAATCATGGATAGTCAAGTGTCTGAAGGTGTGACTTACAATCTTACTAGGATAGAGCTTTGAATGGTCTTGTTTTGAGTTTTTTTTTTAATTTGATACAGGGCGACTTGGCAAATTGAACTATGATTATCAAGGAGCTATAAGTGAGGTCAACTCATGAATTGTGGAGCCGCTTCTCAACCCACATGATATGTATCAGGAAGAAAATATAATAAAAAATGAATAAATTCCATCAACTTCCTATAATGTCATGATGCCAGTGCAACAAATTCCTTTGCTAGATATCCAAACTTCGTCCAAACCCATTGTTGAATTCCAGTCTGCAGATGCAAAATCTTGGCATATTGCTCTGCTATTTTAAAGCAGGCGTAAAATGAGATTAGGACATTAAGCGTGAAACCTACTGGGTCAGGCTGGACAGCCTCTTAGAGCCCCTTTACTTCTATATTAAAAGCCACATAGACAGAGCTGGAGCTTGCAAAAGAAACAGGAAGTCAGTGCCTAACCACAAGATGTCTCTATGTCAAAAGCCTATGTCGAAAGCCTATGTCAAAAGTCCAAGGTTCAATTAAAGTTCGTTAATGACACGTACTCCATAAACAAAAGGAGAAGTAAGACCCCATCTCCTTATAAGGCTTTCTCCTCAAGGTAACCACTAAGAAATGTGTTAAGTATTTCCGTGTTGCAATGCTTTTGAGAATGTATAAGAATATGTGCTTCGATAATGAAGGTTGTTCAGAACTTGCAATGCTAAGCCATGGGCTAGCTTTCTGAATCTGGCTGCCAAATAAACTTTTCCTGTATCCTGAGATGTCTAAAGCATGTCATTTTCTGCAACAATTTGGTGGCAGAAAACATACAAAAGCTGTATTGCATGCTCTAAAATTGTCTTGCCCTACTACCCCCTCCAAAAATAATTGGGGGAAAAAAAAACCAAGCAAAAGATCAAGCTATCAAGCTGCTCCAAGTTAGCCTAATAAAATCCTAGGTGCACCTATGTATATAGAATCAAGATCACGTGAAGTGTTAATACCACTTTATAATGTCTTGGTAAGGCCACACTTGGAATACTGCATTCAGTTTTGGTCGCCACGATGTAGAAAAGATGTGGAGACTCTAGAAAGAGTGCAGAGAAGAACAACAAAGAGGATTAGGGGAATGGAGGCTAAAACATATGATGAATGGTTTCTGGAATTGCGTATGTCGAGTTTAATGAAAAGAAGCCTCGGGTGACATGATAGCAGTGTTCCAATATCTCAGGAGCTGCCCCAAAGGGGGAGTCAAGCTACTCTCTAAAACACCTGAGGGTAGAACAAGAAGTAATGGGTGGAAACTAATCAAGGGGAGAAGCAACCTAGAACTAAGGAGAAATTTCCAGACAGTTAGAACAATTAATCAGTGCAACAGCTTGCCTCTAGAAGTTGTTTAATACTCCAACACTGCAAGTTTTTAAGAAGATTTAGGATTTAGGATTTATTTTATTTGTATGCTGCCCTTCTCCGGGAGGGACTCAGGGCGGTGAACAACTCAAAAGGGGAAAAGGGGAACATAGAACACAATACAAGTAGTTAAAATAGCCAAGAATCACACAACCACACAAGTCGAGTGGGGAGGGGAACTCATCAACCCCAGACCTGCCGGCAAAGCCAGATTTTGACGGCTTTTCGGAAGGCTTGGAGAGAGGTGAGGGTCTGAATCTCTGCGGGGAGTTCGTTCCAGAGGGCCAGAGCTGCCATAGAGAAGGCCCTCCCCCGGGTAGTAGCCAGGTGGCATTGGCTGGTAGACGGAACCCGGAGGAGGCCGACTCTGTGTGATCTAATGGGTCTTTGGGAGGTAATTGGCAGCAGGCGGTCTCTCAAGTACCCAGGTCCAATACCATGAAGGGCTTTATAAGTTACGACTAGCACCTTGAAGCGTATCCGGAGACACTGGATAACCATTTGTTTGAAGTCGTGTAGGGTTTCTTGCCTAAGCAAGTGGTTGGACTAGAAGACTTCCAAGGTCCCTTCCAACTCTGTCATTGTATTCTATATGTCCTTGCCCCTTATGTCCCTCAAACCACTGCAACCTTCAGTCTGTTTCAGATTTCAACTCTCCTTTTCACACCATTGAAAACTAGTCAGGCTATCAAAATGTTCTCTTCCTTTCTCTAGGAAGAAGTGTGGCACTTTGTCTATTTCCCTCTAGTGGATTTCAGCCTCCACAGAATGGCCAAATTTCAACAATCTTATCTAAAATTTTAAGTGCTTGGCTTTTGTAATATGGTCAATCATTTAAATGTGCTTCTTCCTTATCACAAAGAAGAGGGGGCTTCTTCATTCTTCACAACAGGGGAAAGAAATTCAATACGGTATTTCATTTTTATTACCCCTGTAGTTCTCATCAGGTAGATCTATCTAGCTAAAATTGTTTCTTGGGTTGAAAGACATTGCGTAAATGAAACCATCCTTTTATTTCTTGTTTAATAAAGAATTTGGCTCCCTACTGAGACCGTTCTGACAAAAGAGTACAATTGCTTTTGTTTGCTATTTAATTTGCAAGCTGATCAATAGAATTTGATGTAAGCACTATTGACATTAAAGCTCTCAAATTCTAGGGGAAATAGAGGTTATAATGTAAACAAAATATTTCACTGGCATTGATCTCCAAAGCAGTCTGGCAGTGCTTCTGAAAAAGTATCAGCATCCAGATATAAAACTTGCTCAAGTGACAAGAGATGACTTAGATTATTTTGCTTTTAAAGAGTTATTCATTTAAGGCAGAAGCATTTTTCAATTTATATAATGTTAAATGAACTATACTTCCATTTTAACTTTTCATCAACTATTTTGGGTGATTATCTAGAATTAATTCAGGTTCCATGAGTGTATTTAACTCCTGCTTTAGAAGAATAAGTATCTGTATGGCATGGCAAGATAAGACTTCCAGGTATACTTAAGGTGACCAGACGTCCCGCTTTTGGCGGGACAGTCCCACTTTCGAACAATTTGTCCCGCATCCCACGGTGTTTTAAAAAAGTCCCGATTTTTTTTTAACGAAAAGGTCTCCAGCCGCCTTGAGGCTCTCCTAGCAATTGGGAGCATATATTCTTCAAGCCGAGCGCATTCCTGCCCACACATCCTTGGGAGCTGATGCCAATGGCTGAGGGAGGAGAAAACTTTACTCCGTGTGGAGACTGCGGGCTTCCCTCACAGGTTTTTCCTTCTTCTGTTGCTTTGAGCAGCCCCTCCCTCCCTTATTCTTGGTGCTCAGGATTACTGGTCTTTTTTAGCAACCTTCTCCTCATATATTCTTGGCATCACCTGGCATGACAAAGTTCCAAATAGTGCAGTCTTGGAAACTGCAGGAATTTCTAGCATGTATACACTATTGAAACAGTGATGTCTCCACTGGCTTGGGCATGTTGTGAGAGTGGCTGATTCTGAAAGATCTCCTGTATGGAGAATTAGTGCAGGGAAAGTGCCCCAGAGAGACACCACAGCTGCAATATAAGGATATCTGCAAGAGGGATCTAAAGTCCTTGGGAATGGACATTAACAGCTGGGAAACCTTGGCTTCTGATCATTCAACTTGGAGGCTAAAGATGTAGCATGGCCTTCTCCAGTTTGAAGAGACACTTGTTTGGCAGGTTGAGGCAAAGAGGCAGTCCTGGAACCAGCAAAATCTGGGGGCTGGGCAGGAGGCAGAATGTATCTGCCCTCAGTGTTGAAGGCATTGCCACTCCTGAATTGGCCTTTTTAGCTGCACCAGATGCTGCTTTAGGACCTCTTTCCAGAACACAATACCATAGTCTTTTGAGATTGAAGAATGCCAATGTCTCCTCATGGTAAGTAGTGTTGATGAAACCCTGTTGGTGTTGCCTACAACATTTCTTCTGCACCTCCAAAGATGGATCCAAGGTGGTCACCTTCAGCCTTGCCCAACCTGGGAGCATTTCACCCAGAATTGCAAGAAAAGGTTTCTTTTCGCCTTCTCCTGCAATGCTCTCCACAATTTTTTTTTTCATCTTTTAATGGTTGACTCTTTTTGCAAGTACAAAGTTAGCCATGGTTGAAGACTGGGAAATAGCCCCCTTGTCAGTTAACATGAGTTCTGATTTACTACCAGCTTTACTACAGCTTTGGAGCCGAGTGCCAATCACCAGGCATCAACACACCAATCAACTGGAAGACACCACATAAAAATGACTCACAGAATAGCCCAAAGCATGTATTCAAGTAAAGAGAAGTTCCTTAGAGATAGGCTCAAGCATGAGTCTGAAAGGTTGGAAAAATAATTCTCTGATTCAGATTTCGATCTTGCAACATATGAAATTGCCTGATTTTGCATTATGGCATGTAAAATCAGACAAAGAAAAAATAAGAGCATTTCAACCTGCCTATATGGCTTAGGCTCAGCATTAATGATGGGCTTTGAGTGAACATGCTATATCAGGTAATATACTACATTTTTCTCTTGTTTGCCAGGGAGATGAGATAATGTTATTTATTAATTTATCGATATATTGTACATGTCTCTGTGTGTGTGAGAGTGTGTGAGACAGAGGGAGGGAGGGAAGGAGAGAGAGAATATGAATATACATTTGTATTTGTGTAGCATTCACATTTCATAGTGCTATTTCAAGTTCATATCCAGGTTGCAAATTTAAATTTCATTTTGTTGTATCTGTATAGTCTGAATAAACCTTTTAACACATTCTGATTTGAGATTGGCTTTTAGCCAAAATGTTTGTCTGAAAGTACTCTCCTTAACCACCCTGAATTTTCCAATTGAGTTTTGGATATTTTGAACGTTTGCATGCCAATTCTTTTCTTCTGGTTAATGACTGCAATAAAGTTAAGATGATGATAATGATAATGCAACTCAGGACGCTGAAATAAAGTTGAGAAATGTTGAAAAGAATAAGACTTCGATTCAACTGATAAAGGAGAATATTTGTACTGTAGGGCTGAAATGAGAGATCCTTGGCGTTCCCTAAGCTTGGTTGTTTTCTGGCAGATGTTTCATTAGCCAACCTAGGAAACTTCACTAGTGCTAATAAGGAGTGGGATTTGATGTCAGTTTATATTCTAGTGTCTTGTCCTGTCAGTATTGGTGGGGATGGCCTTGGAGGTTCTTTGTTTCTTTGCAACCAAAGTCAGAGAGCACTAGGGACCCCTCGTTTTGATTCAAATTGGTAGAAATTTGTTATGAAAAATCTGGGCTTCTAGTTTAATATATTACAACTTATGGGAAAAATTAAGAAACTCTGGAAAAACTAAATACCAGTAGATCAAGATTAAGAGACATTATGTCTGCTATAAAAACTAATCAAGGAAATTAAAATTAAGTAGATTCCAACAAGGGAGTAGATTGTCCCAAGCAGCAGAAAAATGAAGTTCAGAAGACATCAAAAGCTGTTGACAGATTCTACTTATGTTGACAGACTTTTCAGTGAAATCTTATTTTAATGCTGGAGGGAGGGAGTTCCATTGGAGAGTAGGACACTGTAAGGATATATATATATATATATATATACTTAAAGTCACAACCCCTGGTATGCCCAAGTATGGGAGGAAGGTCACACTTCCACTTTCTGTCATTAGGCTCGTCACAAGAGTCCATCCAGACAGAAACCCAATATTTTTTACTGTTGCCTTTTTTGTTACATTTGTTATATTTATGCTGATAAATAAATTTATCAGCATAAATATAACATATATATATATATATATATATATATATATATATATATATATATATATATATATATATATATATATATATATATATATATATATATGGTTCCACCACAAAAGCGCGTAGGACAAAATCGCGCTCGACAAAAGCGCGCTGTGACGTCATCACAGCGCGACGAAAAAGTTCGAAAAATGTAAAAATAAAGCGAAAACCTTACCCTAAGCCCCCCAAACCTAATCCTAAACCTAACCCTAAACCTAACTCTTAACCTAACCCTAAACCTAACCCTAAACCTAACCGTTAAAGTAACGAAAAACCTAACGCTAACCCTTAACCTAACCCTAACGCTAACGCTAACGCTCTAAAGCTAACCCTAACCCTTAACCTAACCCTAACCCTAACCCTAACCCTAACCCTTACCTTTATGTGAATCGGCTTGCTTTAATTTAATTTTTATTAATTTTTATTTGAATTTTTCGATCTTTTTCGGCGCGCTGTGATGACGTCAAAGGCGCGATTTTGTCGATCGCGCTTTTGCCGTCCGCGCTTTTGACGGGTCACGTATATATATATATATATATATATATATATATATATATATATATATATATATATATATATATATATATATATATATATATATATATATATATATATATATATATATATATGTAGTATTTGTGCTGATAAATAAATAAAGGGAGACTAGTATAGATCTATTTCAAGCTATTTAGCTCTCATCAGCTAGCCATACCCTTACTGGGATTCGAACCTGGGCTGTATTGCCTAATTAGGCAGATGTTTTAACCACTAAGCCACAGGCTTTGATCCGTTATCAGCTGAGCCAGGGAGAAAGGTATGTATTTAAAGTCACAACCCCTGGTATGCCCCAATTATGGGAGGAAGCTAACTGCTTCCATTCTCTGTCCATTGGTTCGTCACAAGAGACCATCCAGACAGAAAGCCCAATATTTTACTGTTGTCTTTGTAAATGTGTATGTATGTATGTATATATATATATATGTATGTATGTATGTATGTATGTATGTGTGTGTGTGTGTGTGTGTGTGTGTGTGTGTGTGTGTGTGTGTATATATATATATATATATATATATATATATATATATATATATATATATATATATATATATATATATATATATATATATATATATATATATATATATATATATATATTGAATTACCATGTCACAAAATAATTATGCAAATCAAAAGACAATTGATGTGTGGCATGCAAAATTCATAGGATTGAAGTCTAAGAATGTGAAATACTGTATATGATTTGGGGTTCATCCAAATATTTTAGTTAATAGCAGAAACAGTATGGCCAGAGTAATTTCATTATTAAATAACTGTAATATCTTTAGATCAGGGGTGTCAAACTCGAGGCTGTTTCTGGCCCATGGGATGGTTAAATCCGGCCCATGGAGCTGGCCCAGAAATATCAAAGGACAGGTCCATTGTGCCTCTACCAGCCAAAATGGCCACATGCGCACGTCCCCTTAGCCTGTTTTCGGCCTCCCTGGCCTCCTACAGGCCTTGTAGGGCCTCCACTCAGCCCATTTTTGACCAGTAGAGTGCTGCTGGAGATCGGGGAAGGCAAAAATGAGGTGCGTTGGGAGGGGCGTGGAGCCCCGTGTCCCTTTTTGGGCAGTGAAGTGCTGCAGGAGGCTGTTTAGGCCACCAGCCCATGCCCCGTTTTTGCTGGCAGGGTTCAGCAGAGATGTCCATCCCATCTCCCCCCATGATCCATGCCCCCCCACTCGCTAGCCCATGCAGGAGAACTACAATGCTGATCTGGCCCTCAAAGAAATCCAGTTTGACACCCCTGCTTTAGATGATTCTGTCCTCTGAGGGATTATGTTGTAATTGTCAATGTTTTATTTATTTTTGACCTAAGTTATATTTGTTTTTCCTCCCCTTCCTCTCTATATATCTGAAATTATGTTTCTTGGAAACATTTATTTCTTTTTATAGAGGATAAATTCTAGTTTTCCTAGTTCAGTGTTATTGGGGTGAGCCTACAGTCTTTCCATGACCTTATATTTATCTTTATTAATATGACTATTCACATAATAACCCCAATAGTTATATTAAATGAAGAGCACACATTTTTCCACTCTTTGGCTCATGTACAAATCTTTTCAGTAGTAATTTTGTGTTTTCTTCCAGATCACTGATAACTGCTATTTACTCTTGGGGGGGATTTTGCTATAGTTCTCGAAAGCTCCTTTCTGGCCTTCCCTGATAACCTCTAAGCTTCAGTGCCCTGGAGGCGCTTAGGAATCGGCTGATAGGCAGATCTTATTTGATTCGCATGACAGCCGGGCACAGACTCGCTTATCGCTGAGGGAAAATGTCTGACTCCTTATTATGCAAAATGAGAGCTTTCTCCTAGGTGCATTGAAAAATCACTTTAAACTTCATTTTAAAATTAAGTTTGCTTTACAGCTTTTATATGTATAGATATCTAATTAGAAGCATAGTTTGAGCAGGGCAAATTATCTATTTACACAACTGATCTAATTTCCTACGTAGATCTACTTTAGCTGAGATTGAAGGCCTATGTCTGGTTTACACCACTTCAGGTGAAAATCGAATATTTAAACAAATGTATGTCTAGATGAAAACATATAATGTACAATTTTGTGATAAAGAAGTTTGGACATAACCTCTCCTTTTCTCCACTCTCCCACAAAAAAATAATAATTTATTATTAAGGGAATGTATCAAAACAGATCCATTATGAGGAAAGGGAAGGGAAGGGAAGGAAGGAAGGAAGGAAGGACGGACAGAAGGAAGGAAGGAAGGAAGGAAGGAAGGAAGGAAGGAAGGAAGGAAGGAAAAAAGCAAATCTGCCTTCCTATGTCAACCACCAGGCATTGAACTTGACTTGAAAGGATTTTTATTTTACCTTATCTTATATTAATAACATTTCTTAACATGGCAAGAGTCACTGGGTAACTGAGTCCAGTGGGCACACACAAACTACAGGAAAGCAGTCCACAAGTTGAATGAGTCACAGTACATGGCGCGAGCGCACGAGGCATGGAACAGGACACATTACTTCAATGATGCTCAAGTCCTTGGGGAGCAGGATTAAGTAGGCAATGCCAATGTAGCTCTTCATGAAAGGTTGCCTCCTTACAAGTAGTCTAGTTGAGTGGCATTGCGCCCATCTCCACTCTGCCCTTCATTTCCTTTGATCAGGAGGGGGTGTGGATTCCACTTCCTGCTCATTGCTAATGGACAGCAACTACTGAAAATATTTGTAGATGAGCCAAAGATTGCCAGAGTGGAAAAAAATATGTGTGTTTATTTAATATACAGGTGAAACTCGAAAAATTAGAATATGGTGCAAAAGTTCATTTATTTCAGTAATGCAACTTAAAAGGTGAAACTAATATATGAGATAAGACTCATTACATGCAAAGCAAGATAGTTCAAGCCATGATTTGTCATAATTGTGATGATTATGGCTTACAGCTCATGAAAACCCCAAATCCACAATCTCAGAAAATTAGAATATTACATGCAATCAATAAAACAAGGATTGTACATAGAACAATATCAGACCTCTGAAAAGTATAAGCATGCATATGTACTCAGTACTTGGTTTGGGCCCCTTTTGCAGCAATTACTGCCTCAATGCGGCATGGCATGGAAGCTATCAGCCTGTGGCACTGCTGAGGTGTTATGGAAGACCAGGATGCCTTCAGCTCTTCTGCATTGTTCGGTCTCATGTCTCTCATCTTTCTCTTGGGATGCCCCATAGATTCTCTATGGGGTTCAGGTCAGGCGAGTTTGCTGGCCAATCAAGCACAGTAATCCCACAATCATTGAACCAGGTTTTGGTGCTTTTGGCAGTGTGGGCAGGTGCTATTTTCCTGCTGGAAAATGAAGTGAGCATCCCCATAAAGCTCATCTGCAGAAGGAGGCATGAAGTGTTCCAAAATCTCCTGGTAGATGGCTGCATTGACCCTGGACTTAATGAAGCTCAGTGGACCAACACCAGCAGATGACATGGCTCCCCAAATCAACACAGACTGTGGAAACTTCACACTGGATTTCAAGCATCTTGCAGTGTGTGCCTCTCCATTCTTCCTCCATACTCTGGGTCCTTGGTTTCCAAATGAGATGCAAAAGTTGAATTGAATTGAATTTGAATTTTATTATTTGTATGCCGCCCTTCTCCGGGAAGGACTCAGGGCGGCGTTGCCCTCATCAGAAAAGAGGACTTCGGACCACTGAGCAACAGACCAGGTCTGTGTTTTTTTTTAGCCCAGGTAAGACACTTCTGATGTTGTTTGTTGTTCAGGAGCGGCTTGACAAGAGAAATACAACATTTGAAGCCCATGTCCAGGATTCGTCTGTGTGTGGTGGCCCTTGAAGCACTGACTCCAGACTCAGTCCACTCCTTGTGAAAGTCCCCAACACTTTTGAATGGCCTTTTCCTGACAGTCCTCTCCAGGCTGCGGTCATCCCTGCTGCTTGTGCATCTTTTTCTTCCACTCTTTTCCCTTCCACATAACTTTCTATTAATGTGCTTTGATACAGCACTTTGGGAACATCCAACTTCTTTTGCAATTGAGGCTTTCCCTCCTTATGAAGGGTGTCAATGATGGTTTTCTGCACAACTGTCAGGTCAGCAGTCTTTCCCATGATTGTGATTCCCACTGAACCAGACTGAGAGATCATTTAAAGGCTCAAGAACGCTTTGCAGGTGTTATGGCTTAATTAGCTGATTAGAGTGGGACACATTGAGCCTAGAATATTGCACCTTTTCACCATATTCTAATTTTCTGAGATGGTGGATTTGGGTTTTCATGAGCTGTAAGTTATAATCATCACAATTATGGCAAATCACGGCTTGAACTGTCTTGCTTTACATGTAATGAGCATATATTAGTTACACCTTTTAAGTTGCATTACTGAAATAAATGAACTTTTGCACGATATTCTAACTTTTCGAGTTTCACCTGTATGTTAATAAAGATAAATATAATGTCCTGGTAAGAGTGTAGGCTCACCCCGGTAAAATTGAACCAAGAAAACTAGAATTTATCCTGTATAAAGAGAAACAACTGGAATTGCAACATAATCCACCAAATGAGTAGATAACCTAAAGATTGTAGTTATTTAATAATGAAATTATTCTGGCAATACTGTTTCTGTTATTAATTAAAATTATAGGATGAACCCCAAATCACATACAGTATTTTACATTCTTTCCAAAAGATAGCCATGAAACAAAAAAATACCCATCCATGTCAAAGACATATTTCTATTTCAGTAAAAAAATGTATAAAACTTTTTTTTGGCTAAGATTATTTTAAAGAATTATAAGAAAGATATCTTGTCTGTTAACAAGGAGATTATAGTCTAAGCTACAGCTAAAGTCAGCAATCAAAATATATAGTCATTTCAAACTATAATGGAATAAATGGCTTTCTACTGAATTAAGGCAGTTGTTTCTAAATTTGATTATTTTTTGTCACAGTCATGACTTTTTAGATGCTTTTGGAGATAATGTCCTTGATGCTATAGGAAAACTTCTTTGATGCTTTGCTTTAGCCTCCAAGGTCTTACTCGAATAGCTTTAAACCACTGTGTAAATGCTTTATATATATTATAATTTATTTATTGAGTTTGATTTGCTTTTTTCCTTTGCTGCTTTTAGGTTAAGTTTACAAATGCAGTAAACACAAATACATAAATCTTATTTTTTCTCGTAATTCGATGTATGTTCTTCTATGTATCAGAAAATTGCTATTCCACTTTGTCATCCCTAGAAGGATAGGAGATGTGTGTGTGTGTGTGTGTGTGTGTGTGTGTGTGTGTGTGTGTGTGTGTGTGTTTTCTGGTTTCTTTCTAAAAGAAGTTTAATGTTGAAATCATTTTGTAGCTGATACATTAGAGCAGGGGTGTCAAACTCAAGGCTGCTTAGCAGTGCTTAGATCGCCCCCATGGGGCCGTCCTGAAAACAGTGAAGGAATAGCCCATGGTGCTTCTTCCACTGAAAACAGAGCTCAGGAGAGGGTTGCAAGAGGCTGTTGCAGCCGAAAATGAAGACTGGGAGCCCGTTTTTGCTGGTAGAGCACTCAGGCTACCACAGAAGCTCTGACATGAGTGATTTCAAGCTGGCCATGCCCACCCTGTTCCCCCAAAGTCAAACACAACCATGATGTGACCCTCAATGAAATTGAGTTTCACACCCCTGTTTTAGAAATTCAGAAAGGTGGCTGGGACAGGTATCCTGAAGTGGATATTTTCTATTAAATATGTGAACATCATGAAAATAAAATTAAGTTGGCAATAGTTGGTAATGGTTGATAGTAGAAAATCCCATTTCCCTGTTGGGTTGGGTTGGGTGCCACGGAATCTAAATGCTGCTTGATTGAATGGAGGATATCTTATTTATTTTTCAACAATTAGCAAATTTATGGTAATTATAGCAATAGCAGTTAGACTTATATACCGCTTCATAGGGCTTTCAGCCCTCTCTAAGCATTTTACAGAGTCAGCATATCGCCCCCACAGTCTGAGTCCTCATTTCACCCACCTCAGAAGGATGGAAGGCTGAGTCAACCTTGAGCCGGTGAGATTAGAACCACTGAACTGCAGATAACAGTCAGCTGAAGTGGCCTGCAGTACTGCACCCTAACCACTGCGCCACCTCGGCTCTTGATGATTATGAAGATGATTTTACCAGATCTAGTGAAAGGAATGAGATAATGTGGAGTTGAATGGCAAATAATTTATTATTACTATTATTATGAAAATCAAACCAATTTTTCTCACCTGGTGACCATGTGGATTTTTGTAGGCCTAATGTGTGAATGTCTGGACAACAGAGGCTGCATATATTACTTATTGTGGTAATTACCTGCCAGAATTTGCATTAAAGACTAGTAGGTTTGTTTTTAATGGGTTAAGAAAATTGTATTTCTTAATGTATTTACTATACAACAAAAATAGGAAATGTTGCATCTCTACAAATATTTTTAATGCTGCAAAATAAAAGTATTAAGGGTAATTAATTTAAAGCTTTATTTACATGGAAATGTTTTGCATTATCTCATTCATTAATTTTCAATTTTAATGGTCTTCTCAGTATTTTAAACTAACATGCCTAATCAGATGCTAAAAATGCAATTACTACCAATTCAAACATAATATTCATCTTTATGAATACTGCATCTAGTTCACCATGGTCGCCATGATATAAAAAAGATGTGGAGACTCTAGAAAGAGTGCAGAGAAGAGCAACAAAGATGATTAGGGGACTGGGGGCTAAAACATATGAGGAATAGTTGCAGGAACTAACTGGGAATGTCTAGTTCAATGAAAAGAAGGACTAGGGGAGACATGATAGCAGTGTTCCAATATCTGAGGGGCTGCTACAAATAAGGAGTCAATCTATTCTTCAAAGCACCTGAGGGTATAATAAGAAGCAATGGATGGAAACTAATCAAGGAGACAAGCAAGTTAAAACTAAGGAGAAATTTCCTGACAGTTAAAACAATTAATCAATGTTACAACTTGCCTCCAGAAGTTGGGAATGCTCCAACACTGGACATTTTAAAGAAGATGTGGGTATCCATTTGTCTGAAGTGATGTAGGGTTACCTGCCTAACCAGGGTGTTGGACTAGAAGACCTTCAAGGTCCCTTTCAGCTCTGTTATTCTATTCTTTATATTTGCACATTTTTATGAGCCCAATTTAAAGTAAATTTGACTGTAATTGCAAGGTTTTTCAATTATTCAATTATTCATCATATAACTCATGGTTAGAACTCAACATTCCTGTTAAGGTTGTTGAAGAGAAATAACAGGACTTGTGTTGCATCATTCTCTCTGTCTTTCTGTCTCTCTGTCTCTCTGTCTCTCTGTCTCTGTCTCTGTCTCTGTCTCTGTCTCTGTCTCTCTCTCTCTCTCTCTCTCTCTCTCTCCTTTCCCTGCCCAACCCAATGCAACACAACAACAACAAACATGGATAGAATTTAGCAGTGGTGGGAGTCAGCTGGTTCGCACCTATTCGGGAGAACTGGTTGTTAACTTTCTAAGCAGTTGGGAGAACTGGTTGTTGGAAGAAATCTCCTTTTGTTTTTTCCCACTTTACAGGGCTAATCCTGTAAGGAAGGCAGGAAGGAAACTTTCTAGTATTGTTTCTAGCCTAATCTGGCCCTGCTTACAGAAACTGCCTCTCCGGTTAACCCTTATGACATTGTAACAGCTAAGGCGAAGTGCCCATCGACCTGAGTGACCTTGAGTTGGCCATGCCCAGCCAGTCACATGACCACCAAGCCCCGCTTAGGCAGCTGGTCATTAGGGCAGGGAACCAGTTGTTAAATCCAGTGAATCCCATCACTGGAACTTAGTCACACAGAAAAAAATAAAGAACATTCTGGACATGAACAATAGTAGAGCACATTTCTACTTTTAAAGGAAGATGAAGTCCCAAAAGTTGACCTTAAATTGCAAAGCAAAAAAACGAGTATCTTTCAAGAGCTGCCTTTACATTTAAAAGTCCATAAAATTATAGCAATTGTTTTTCAACACAACATCAATTAATTGTCAAACTAACTAAAAAAAATAAGCAAAAAGCTCTGTGGAATTGGCCAAGATGCTTAACTATTAATTCTTCAAAAGAATCATTCATTGTGTATAACTACAGGTAGCAGCCTTTACCATTTCTGTTAACTTTCTTTTCTTTAGGAAGAATAATATATTGTCTAATTATTTGTTGAAGACTTTCGACTTTGCTATCCATGCTCAAAAGCAGCCTGTGAAAATTCATAGATTCTTCTAATGAGTTTCTTTCTTTATGATATCCTGAACAAAGAATGCCTCCTATATCGGCAACTGTAAAGAACCAAACTTGACAGGTTTTTTTAAAAATCTGCTTCTTATTTCTACTCTTACTACTGTCTGCGAGAATGTTGTTCACGAACCCTCAGAGAGAAAGCTATTGATCGGTGACCATCCATTTCGGCTAATGTACTTCGGTACTTTTCATAATACTGTTTTCTTAAATTTGCCTCAGCAACCATCTGATTTAAAAATCAAAAATGCCACTACCAACTTGATCCTTCCAGATGTGTTAAAGTGCAATCAATAAGGTCCTTCGCTATGGTTAGAGAGATGTGGATCATGATACGAGTGACCATTTTGACATTCTGCTATCTTTAGCCCCTCGAGGGCAACAGAATACACCGAGCAAGCTTCTCTTTTGCCTTCCCTTTCTTCCTGTAGCCTCTAATGGATTTAGCTTTGTGGGGAAGGAGAAAAAAAAAGAAAACCGCAAGTTGATAAAATATTTAGATTGTAAATTATACCAGCTTTGCCTCCAGGGAATGGAATGAACTGAAATCACTCTGAAAATACTTTCAAAAGACATTAAGTATCCTGCTGTCAGACAGAGAAGCTGGGAGGAAGGAAAAACAATTTTTTTTTCATCCATTTGTATGCAACAACCAGTTAGTGCCATAAATCGGAGGTAGCTAAAAGAGAGGCAGCCCTACCTCTAATGCCAGACTTATGCAAATAGTACATCTGGTGCCATCTGAAGGAAAGCCAAAAACTGTTTCAGAGCAATTTTGGATACTTGCTGTATACTCTGCGATGGCACAGCAGACAAGGAAGTTTATAATTCGATCTGCTGGATATAATATTCAAAATTGGTGATGCTCCTGAAGGCAGCATTGCTTTTTAATGATACCTCAGCCTACAGAAATTGTAAAAGAGCCTTTTTTTATGTGTCCCCCCCACCCACCCTTAGGAATATTCTCCAACTAGATGTGAGGTCTGTTCCACGCTCCTAGCCTTCCAGGAGAGCCTTAAATTCCAGCTCTTCTGGATGCACTGGGTTCCAATATGGATGCTCAATGCTGGGAATGGAAAAACATGTTGACTGTCCTCGTATTTTTTATTTTTTACTAGCTGATATTCCGGCATTGTCTAGGTATGTATTTATCCCAGTCCTGTATTAGAGGGAGCCCCCTTGTGGAGTACTGTGAATCTATTACCATGGAAACTCCACTGTGCTGTACAATAGAAGCCATTTTAAGGCACAACAGGCTATATCTTAACAGAACTTGAATCCAAAATGCACACTATCACTGTCAAAGCTGCTATGACTTAACACTCTAGATATAATTCAGTCCTTTTCATTTCAGCGGCCTAGGAGTTATGCTGGAACACACCCACATGGATACACCCACCCACACCCCGAGAGGTGTTAGGGGTATCTTATCCCCAAATTATTTGTTTCCAGACAGTAAGTCATTTGTGTACCAAGTTTGGCTAAAATTGCTCAAGGCCTTCCAGAGTTATGCTGGAACATACCAATACACACACACACACACACACACACACACACACACACACACACACACACAAACACCTATTTTTATAGATAGATAGACTTTTTTCTTAATTTTAGTTGTTAACTTTTTTATTTTATCATTCTGTAAACCACCTATTAAGATATTGGCATGCAGACATCAAAACTGACTATTTCTTTAACTCTATATTTATCCCTTCTTTAACTCATGTTTAGCTCCCAAGGTACTGATGAATGCCGCATCTTGATTGAATTTAAGTAAGGAGAGAGAGCGGAGCAGTAATTGTTCCCTTCTCCCCTAGAAGCAAGTTTCATGCTGAATTGGAACACAGTCTTCCTATATGACGGTTATATTCTTAGACATACTATCAAAGCTGAATAGTTCAGTGGTTTCCTTTTGCTTTATTATTTTGTTTGGCAAAGTATTTAGCTGTTACGTGCGGCGTGTACTGAGACTAATCTAAATTGAATATTAGAATCTTAATTTGTTTGTAGCTGCCTCTTAACTTCTGTAATATTCAAAAGCCAGATGGTAACACATCTTGCGTGTCTTGTAGACACAAAACCAGATCCCAACGGAAACATTTTGGTGCTCTCGTTTGGGTAGAATCCATATCTCTTATTCCAATAACCTTGCCGTTCGTGCCTCCTTTCTTTCTTTTTCTCACTAGGGACACATTTGTTTTGCTTTTCAGAAGTCTTAATGGAAACACCTGCAAGCAATGCTATTAACAGTTTCTGTTCCTTTAAATATGTATTTTTTGAATATTGAAGTTCATGTCCATACCAGTGTGATTAAGAAAAAAAATATCTAAAATGGAAATCATGCCAGCTCTACCAATATTTATTCTGATATATGCCAACTAATTCCCAAATAAATCCACAATACTTAAGATTGGACTTAAGAAAGCTTGCTAATAGCAAATACATTTGGTCAGAATTTTATTTTGACTTCGTTAATGTATGTTTTAATATTGTTTTACTTGGATTGTAAACTGTCTCAGACTTCTTGGCATGAGAGGGAATATTACCATGTTTTCCCAAAAATAAAATAGGGTCTTATTTTCCTTTGACCCCCGACATAATCACTTGGCCTTATTTTCGGAGAGGTCTTATTATTTTTGAGGTGCAGGAGGCGGCAAGCTTGATCACCTCATGGCTGCTGCTGTGTTGCAATATTTTCGGGGAGGGCTTATTTTAGCGCATGCGCTCAAAAGCTCAATTGGGCTTATTATCCAGGGAGGTCTTATTTTCAGGGAAACAGAGTACCAATCATTTAATAAATTAATAAAAAGTTGATGTTAGAATTATGTGCAGTGATTATACATGTTTGAATAGTTTATTTAATTTTCCATTCACTATATATTTGAATACTTAGCAATGGCTATTTTGGGTGCCCTTCTGGGCTTATGACTCCTGTTCATGGGGCAGATGGCAGCTGTGACTAGCTGTGACTTCACTCAACTTTGCCTTGTGCACCAGTTATATGCTTTCCTGTCACTCATGCTTGCCATTGGTTATGTCCTATATGGGCTATTGCAATGCACTATACAGGAGGTTATCCTTGAAGATCATCCAGAAACTTCAGTTGGTTCAGAATATAGTGGCTTTAAGCAGTCTTGGGTGCCTCTAAGTTCTGCATATAATATCTCTACTGTATGACTGGCATTAGATGTTGGTTTATTTCTGGGTCCAATTCAAGGTATTGGCTATCACCTTTAAAATATTTTATACCATAGACTCGGGTTACCGAGGAACTGTTTTGTCCAAATGATATCATTCTGTCCCACCTTGTAAGGCATGGAGGTCAGTAGATAATGTAGCAGATCCCATCAGTTAAAGAATTTTGACTGATGGGATCCAGAAAGAGAGCATTATCCACCATCACCCCTACCCTCTGGAACACTTTGTCCCAGACGTGAGGCAGTCCCATTGCCTTCTGGCCTTCAGAAATAGTGGTTCTGCACACTGGCATGGGGATCAATGCTATGTATCTCTGAGGATGGTTGGTGTTGTGGGAATGTTCACTCCACCTTATTAACTTTAAAACTTTCAATAATATAACCCCACCTTTTAATTTTGTTTTTAACCCTGTTCTTAGTTATACTTTTATACTATCATACATTTTAATTGTACGCTGCCCAGAGTCACTTAAGTGAGATGGGTGGTGTAGAAATATGACAAATTAATAAACACATCTTTTTGTCCCATTTTTCTTTTATTGCTTTCAATTTAATTTTTAGTTTCAGTCATGAATTTGTTTCAAATTACAAATTATTTTGTGTGAGTTATTATAGCCTCTGTGTGAGTATCCATTCTCATATAAAAGGAAGATGCTCATTATGAGAGGCTATAATTCTGGAGCTAAACTCAAAATGGTCTCTAAAGAAATGGATAAGGGCACTTTTTACTAACTTTCATTAACTGTCTGTTGTTGGAACTATTGACCTTAAAATGTTAATTCTTGTTCTGGTAACCTTCAGGCTTGACTATAGCAATGCATTCTATAGGAAGATGTCTTTGTATTTAGTCTAGAAATTTCAGATGGCACATAACAGCATCCAGATTGGTCTTAGAAGATACTAAGATACTGTTTTTTTTGCCACCTCTTTTAGTTGGAATGTGTATGATGTTGAAAGTTCTAACATCTTTATGAACTTTTAAATAGGCCTTTACCACACATTTTTATAGATTTTAACTGCTGGTTTTAACTGTTTGCTTATTCATTCCATTTCTTTTCGCTCTTGCATTGTTTAATGTATTGTTGTGGACTATTGTGTAGATTTCAGTAGTGGGTAGTATAGCAAAATTAGTTAAAATGTTTTCTGGCAGCATCTTGCAGAATTCCTAACCTTCCCTCTCATGGCATCGGACCTGGGTACCTGAGAGACCGCCTCCTGCTGATCACCTCCCATAGACCAATTAGATCTCACAGGTTAGGTCTTCTCCGGATTCCATCTGCCAGCCAATGTTGGCTGGCGATTCCCCGGGGGAGAGCCTTCTCTGTCGCAGCTCCAGCCCTTTGGAACGATCTCCCTGTGGAGATCTGGACCCTTACTACCCTCCCGGCCTTCCGCAAAGCCATTAAGTCCTGGCTGCTCCAACAAGCCGGGGGGCTTTCGAAATATCCAGCCCCTCGGAAATTGTGACTGTTGTGTATTTTAACATGTTGTCTTGTGTATTATCCCCTTCCTTTGTGTATTGTAAGCCGCCCGGAGTCCTTCGGGAGTGGGCGGCATACAAGATAAATAAAACTAAACTAACTAAACTAAACTAACTCTCTCCCCGAAGGTCATATAACATTGTAAGGTTTTATACTGCGTTTATCACCTACAAATGCTCTTTTTCAAACTGATAACAATTGCTCTTGGTCAGGGATCAGGTCAGAATTTCCTTTAATTTATTAGTTTATTATAATAGATGGTGTAGAGGTTCATTTTGGGGCAGGAAATATCTGGTGTATATAAATCTCAGATTATGACGGACTTTCAAATTTTCATTCCAAGGTTTAAACTGAAATCAAGTAATATTTTCTGCTAAAATATTTTATAGAACAATGTGCTTAATTACAAATCTTAATCTAATGTGGCTAGATGAAAAATATAAATATCAATTAAATATACTTTTTATATCTTCAGAAACAATAAAATTTCTAAAAATAAAAAAAATGAAAAAACAAATTTTAAATCATCTCATTTCGTTATTTTAATGAATATTGTTTCACCATATATTATCAAAGGAAAAGTGACATATCAAGAGAAACGTCAACTAATAAAATGCCATGATAATAGATGCATCATGACAATCAGTGAATAAAATGCAAATATTGGGTAATTATCAGTTATGTGTGTGAGGAAAATTATTATTAACAGTGGGAATTAATACTATTAAATTAAAATTAAATTTAAAAAACAGTGTTGCTGCTTTCATGGATTGTGGTCCTGAACTATGAGGACTGCGTATGATATTTCGGTCTGAAAAGTTCCCTTTCCCTTATTCTTTCTCTTCCTCCTTCTAAAAACAAACAAGGGCACGGAACATTTCAAATGAAGAATCAGGAAAAATAGTTATTTTTGACACTTCTATTTTATTTTACCAAAGAAAGAAGGGTCAGAACAGTATTCTATAGTCCAGTGTTTCTCAACTTGGAAACATTAAGATATGAGTATTTTAATTTCCAGGATTCCACAGCCAGCGTACTATAGACTGGGAATTATGCAAGAGAAGGTCGTCTCTTACATACCAAAGACTCAAACTTCTTGCAGTAAGGGAATATTCAAAATGATCACTGAGGAGGTTCACAGCAGGAATGGTAATATCTCAAGTTGGTTAGATAGTTTTCGCCTAAGTCTTTTGCAACCAATATGTATTTATTCTCTGTTGAAATAAATCCGACGAAACAGAGCCACTCCAGCTCCCTGGGTATTTGATTACACTGTTGAGATGTCTTTACCTTTAGGGAACTTTCTTCTCCCAAAACTAACACCTAAATCTTTTCACAAATAAGAAAAAGTGCTTAGTCAAGATGTCTGATTTGGTGTCTACAGAGAATGCTATTGCTCCAGTTACTACCCTCTTTTGCTGAGAATGGAGAGTAATTTCTAGCTTTAGTCATGAACCGATTTTCGAATTTACCCAAATATTTCAAAAATGAAATAAAGATAGCCAGCACCATTCAATACGCAACTTTTCTTTATGCATTTTGTACGGGTGCTTCTGACTCATTTATGTTTTTAAGGTAACAGTTCTGTTTCTCTCTCCCTCCCTCTCCCCCTGCCCTTGTGTGTGTGTGTGTGTGTGTTTATCAGTGGTGGGTTTCACATTTTGTTACCACCTGTTCTCCATGCCCACTTGCAGGCACACACACCTCTTCCACGCATGCACCCGGCCTTCTGCACATGCACTTTGCTGGCGCGCATGACTTCTGCTCATGCGCCTGATCTCAGAAATGTGCCTAAATAGGACAGTAAAGAGCTGGGAGGGGTGGGCAGGCTCACCTGTGATTTCCGCTACCAGTTCAGGTGAACCGATTCAAACAGGCTGAATCTCTGGTGTTTATGCATTCATGCATGCAAATAGCTATCTCTGTACAATAAGCATTTGGGTTGTGTGGATTATATTGATCTTCTACGAGTTTACTTAGGAATGTGCATTAACTATTTCTGCTGCATATTCTTAACTGCACAGGAATAAGAAGAAAATGAGGCCTTTTGTTTTTATTCAGTATCTCACATAAAAAACAAGAAGCCAATTGATCACACTATCCTTAATTAAGTGCCAAAAGTTGAAATGGAAGATATATATTGGCACCAAATTCAAATATAGTCCTTCTAGTCTCCAGAATTTTTTCCCCATAGTGAACTGTTCTGACCGCCCTCGTTCCACACCAAAGCACTCCAAGCCAAAGATAGTTTACGGAATTTATTAATAGACAGGAAGCTCCTTGGCAGCAAACTGGCACAGATAAGCCTTGGCAGCAATCCAGCCTGCCAAGCTCACAATACTGTTCTCCAACATTAGTTAATGTGCTGACTTCTGCAAAAGGAGCAAGTGCACAAGCATTCCTTTTATACTCTGGAGAGGAGCCTTATTACCACCAGCTGAGTGCAATTACCTCCTGTAACTGCGTAATTGTTCCTTATGCCTATTAGCTCTCCGGTGCCGGGCATCTAGGAACAACTCCCTTGGCTCCTCCCCACTGCTGACGTCCAGATCACATTCCCTTGTCTCCTCCCCACTGGTCCAAGGCTCAGGCACCTCCTGGTGGCCAACCTGCCTCTCTGCGCCCTGCTCGGAGTCAGAACCCTGTCCAGGGTCCTCCACATCCTTCAAAGCCGACACATAGGGCCCCTCGCTGTCGGAGTCTGGTGGCAGCTCCAACAGCTCCTGCTGGGCCACAACAGCGAACATATTGCAGATAGACTTGATGTGTTGATTTGTATGTTTATATTACTGTTTGAACAGATTATTCCTATCTCAGTAATAACAATAATTAATCAAAGGTGTAGTAGGTACCGTGTGTGAGAAACAGCACAACCACACAGATGGTTTGAAACAGTAATCAAACTTAAGAAGGAACTCAGTCCAGAAAGATTCATTTTGTAGCAGAAAGTTCTAGAAGTATGGCAAAACAAGAACCAGAACTTTATTTATTTATTTATATTTCATTTATTCAATTTATATAGCTGCCCAATTCAGCCAAGTGACTCTTGTGGTTTACAATTCTAAAATTCTAAAGCAATTTAATAGACAAAGCAATAAAAAATATCCACAAAACAAATAAGTATAAACAGCAGCTGTGGTGATTAATCAATTAATAGCAAAGTCAAGTAATGGTGCTCTTCACACTATCCAAATTTTAGGACTGGGTACATTTAAATTGTAATCTTAATCTGAGGAACAGGAATAATGAACAAACTATAAAACTAGCCACTATTCTCTTCTCTTGAGCTGAAAATGAGACTTTGTTTCATAATCCACATTACATTGGCAATATCACGTCCAATGGGGCATATTGGTCTATCTGCTTCTCGGTGTATCTCTGTAACTGGAATCCGCTGTCTCTTACAAATAAAAGGTCTGAGACTTTTGCAATATCAAATGCCTATTTCAACTCCCCACACCCTGTCCTACTTACCACTGGCAAATCAGGAGATTGCCAGCAAACTGGTTGTATTGTTGGCTATAGCCTATAACAGGAGTGTCAAACTCAAAGCCCATGGGCTGGATCCGGCCCATGGAGTATTTAAATCTGGCCCATAAGGCTGCCTGGAAACAGTGAAGGACTGGCCTGTGGTGCCTCTGCCAACGAAAACAGAGCTCAGGAAGGTTTCATGTGGTTCCCTTTTTCATTGGCATAAGGCTGCAGGAAGCTGTCACAGGAGAAAATGGAGCCCAGGGGGCAGTGGTGGGATTCAAATAATTTAACAACCGGTACTCTGCCCTAATGACCAGCTGGGTAGGCGGGGCTCAGTGGTCATGTGACTGGGTGAGCGTGGTCAACTCAACATCACTCACATCGATGGGCGCTTCACCTTAGCTGTTACAATGTAATACGAGTTAATCGGAGAGGTAGTTTCTGTAAGCAGGGCAATAAAGATTAGGCTAGAAACAACACTAGAATGTTTCCTTCTTACAGGATCAGCCCTGTAAAGTGAAAAAACAAAACAAAAAGATATTTCTTCCAACAACCAGTTCTCCAAACTGCTTAGAAAGTTTACAACCGGTTCTCCCGAATAGGTGCGAATTGGCTGAATCCCACCACTGCCACATGGAGGTCCCCGAGCTTCGTTTCTCTGGCAGAGTGCTAGCAAAACAAACTACTAGCAAACGTGGATCCCCCCACAGGCCACCACAGGTGCCCCTGACATAGTGATGTCGAGCTATGCCCACTATGGCCATGCCCAACTGGAAATGTCCCCCCACCCCTCTGAGGTCAAACACAATCTTGATGCAGTTCTCAATAAAATTGAGTTTGACACTCCTGGCCTATAAAATAAAAGTGTCAATGATGGTCTCTCAAATGGGATATGGGCCACTTGACTTCCCTTCAATCTTTGTTAATCTATGACAATAAATTAAGCTGTATTCCATTTTGGTGTGATGACCTACAACTATTTCAGTCTTGTTATATGTGGATAAGCCATCAAGTCCCCCAATGTAATGGCATGTCCCACTATATTTAAGCTGTTTCTTAGTCCTTTTGGCTGTTCCTGGTAAAAGGTATAAAAATGGTTGGTTTCTTTTCTACAGTGTTTTTGGACCTCCCTGGTCTAGCTTGCAGACTTATTATTTCTTGTGCAACCAGAACTTGGGATTGGTATTACTCTTTGAAATTTTATTCCAAAGCATTGTGCTCAGAAACTAATTTCTCAGGAAACATTTTCAGTTTTCTCATTGCTTCTTCCATCTGTTTTTATTTCCATCTTAAGAAGGAAAAGATGGAGAAACATTTGTTGTTTGCAGTGGTGGGTTCCTAACTGATTTTGCTGAAAGGGTGTTTTGCCTGGGTGCTACTCGCTTCTTTTGTTTGTGTGCCCACCATGTGTTGCTGCGTATGCGCAGTTGACTGAAAACTGTTCTGCACATGCACAGAAACATGCCGGCGATGGCAGAAGAAATGGGGAACCGGCTTGGGGGCGTGGCAGTCCTGTGTCGCTGCTGGTTCCAGTGACCTGAGCCACCATACCACTACCAGTTTGGCTGAACCGGTCAGAACCAGTAGAAACCCACCACTGGTTGTTTGATAACACTAGGAGCCATTTCCTGGACACATCCTTTGTTTTATTCTCTCTTTAACAGCTGATAGTAGAAGGCCTTCTTGTTCTCTCTAAAATCATCTGCTTCATTTCTTTTTCCAGTCTCGTTTTAAAATTCATGCTCTTTTCTGCCTTTTCAGCACACAAAGAAAATTGTTCTTTTCACCTGCTTCCCTCCTCCTTCCCAATGATCTGCTTCATAAAAAGCATTTATTTTCTGAACTCAGATGTGGCAAAGTGCTGATTATATATACAGTATAAAACCCTACTCGTTATTTTAGGCATTCTGATGCTAATTTAGTGCAGCATAATTCAAACTGCATCAAATTAGTGTCAAACTGTTAAATGCTATTTGGGGCAGTTGTCTGACAAGTTTGACAATGCTAAGTTATCAGTCACTTACTAGTTCTGTTAGTATATCACATATGTTTACATATACACATAGACACCACAATATATTTATAAAGTAAAGGTTGCCCTGCACATGTATGCTAGTCATTTCCAGCTCTAGGGGTGGTGCTCATCTCCATTTGTAAGCTGTCCAAAGATGTCTCTGTGGTCATGTGGCATGACTAAACATTGAAGGCACATGGAGCACGGTTACCTTCCCAACAAAGTGGTCCTGATTTTTCTACTTGCATTTTTATGTGCTTTCAAACTGCTAAGTTGGCAGAAGCTGGGCCAACGGGAGCTCACTGCATTATGTGGCGCTAGGGATTTGAACCGTTGAATCTGACTTTCTGATCGACAAGCTCGGCCTCTTAGCCGCTGAGCTACCGCTTCCCGAATATATTTATGCGCACACACACAAATATTAACCCAGTTTGTTGTAGATTTTTTGGGAGGGAAAATAAAAGAGAGGTATTATAGGCCCGTCAGTTTTTTGCCATTTACTGATAATGCTTTACCTCAGGTAATCGGATATTTTGAGCTTAGCAGAGCTTTCAGATTTTGAAAAGGGTCCTAATTAACAAGTTTTAATGGTGATATTCTGACAGTTTCTACACTTCCAAATATTTCATGTAGACATTTTTTTTTAAAAAAAATCACAATTCTGAACAGCTTTATTTTAATAAGGCACAGCGTAAAAGTAAAGAAACTTCCTCTCTCCTCGAAACAGAGGTAGCAAAAGATATTTTTAATATCTTTATCTGATTGGTTGAAAAACACTGACCTCCCTACTATATACACAGAATGTGAACAAAATGCCTCACTTGACTGTTTTTTTTAAAATCCTACATACATAAAAATGCGTATATTGGGGATTTTTAAAAAAAGAAAATCACAGATATAGAAGCAGATTAAAATACATTTGATAATAGAAAAATAAGAATATGAATTATCCATCTTAAGGATTATTTCCTTTCATATTTCCTTATCGGGAAACTAAAGTCAACTTTAGACACCTTCTTGGCAGTCTCTCCCAAAAGTTTAGAGGGAAATGATTGGAAACCAGTAACATGTCACATACTGAAAAAATACCTTTCCCAACAGACTCACGGACCACTTTTATGTGATATCTTTGGAGGCATTTGAAGAATGCTCTATCTTATTTCCCTCTTAGCTGTCTTTTCTAAAGGCTAAAGATCCCCCAGTTCTTTCTTTTCATAGCACTTATTTTCTGGTCTCTGGATAAGATTCATTGTCATTCCCTGAACTTGTTATCTGAATGCTTCTTAAAATATATGCCCACTACCAGACATTGTACTTGAGGTGGGAACTGCCAAATCAGAGTAGAATGAAACAATTATATCCAGTGCAGGGGTGGGTTTCTCGCCCCGTTCCAACCGGTTCAGTTGGAACGGGGCCGGCGGTGTCCTCGTGCACGCACGCAGTGCACGCATGCGTACTAGTGCCTGTGTGATGCTCCAGCTGCTCCTGGAGGATCGCGCTGGCGCTGTATGCGTTCTGCGCATGCATGGAAGCGCAGAACTCATCAAAACTGTGTAAGAAACGCGGGTGGGTGGATCCTTCGGCGTTCCCGGAAGTTACTTACTTCCGGGTTCGCCAACCAACCGGTTCGCGGGGACCGCCGCGAACCACCTGAAACCCACCCCTGATCCAGTGCTTTAGAATTGATATTTCCTTTAGTGCACCTAAAATTGCATTTGTCTTCTTTTTTAGTCACATTATCTGCTGGTTCATATTCAGTTTGTTGCTGATCTAACTAACTCTCACAGCACTGTCAAACTATCCAAAAAGACAGTATTAATATCATTATTCTCATATTCCCTATTTCCTTATCTTCTTATGACTATAACTGTTGCTTATCACTGTTGTTGTATGAATATTGAGAGCTTACAGACCGGAAACCAATTCCTTGTATGTCTAATCACACTTGGCTAATTCTCTTCTCTTCTCTTCTCTTCTCTTCTCTTCTCTTCTCTTCTCTTCTCTTCTCTTCTCTTCTCTTCTGTCCTGTCCTGTCCTGTCCTGTCCTGTCCTGTCCTGTCCTGTCCTGTCCTGTCCTGTCCTGTCCTGTCCTATCCTATCCTATTCTATTCGTCTTTGCAAGGAATCATTTTCTTTGGTTGTGAAAGCTAAGATACAGCAGAGTGCATTATGCTACTGTGATGCACACCCTTTCCTTCTTGTGCATTCTACTGTTACACAGACATATAAGGTGGGCAGACCATTGCATCACAATTACACAACACCACTTTTGTCATTTTCACAAAAGCATCAAATCCTGCAAACTTCTTGATCTCTTTCTGTGTGTCTATGATAGTCATGCTAGAATAGTTGAAAACTTTGCAGACCCTTGAATGCAGATTGGTAAAAACAAAACCATGTCTCAGTCTTCTTATTCACATGTTTATGAAATGATGCATATACTTGTTCATTATGTGCTGATGCGAATGGCATTTGTGAACATTTTAATTTAAACTTCTAAACCACAGGCTTATAAAGGAGAGACGGTGATTTAATTTCAGTTCAGTGACTTGTATTGCAATGTCTTTTATTTATGCCTGTGTGGCATTTATTCAACTTCAGCGCCTATTGTAAACGGCTAGTCCAACTTGTCAGAATTTTTTAAAATATTTTGTACTATCACTATAGTTTTGGTCTTTGATATGCATGTGTAGGCATGCTTAATGTCCTTGTATAATATCAAAACATCCTGTGTTCCAATTTCTGCAAATACCTTCAAAAACTTGAAAATGTGAGATATACTGAGGCCTGATTTATGTCTAGAGAAATTCAGGGAACCCAAGGGAGACTTACAGTTAAAATACAATAGGAGAGTTGGAGGTCTTCAAGTCCAACCCCCTGCCTATTCTTTAAGAATCGTTCTCCAACCTACATTTCCATATAATACAATTCTAGTTTGCTTTTTCAAATCAATAAAAAATGACTTTTAACAGTGTGCTTTTTAACACTTACAACTGGATTATTTAATTAGTTTTTTTGCCAAAAATGCTCATGTGGTAGTTTAAAATATATTATTCAGCCCATGTATCTTCTGCTTTTAAGAACTGATCAGTCACGCATGATGTAAACATTTTAGAACACTTCATTATAACATTTTAAATGACTGTACAATCAACTGGAATCTGCCTAATTAAAATAGCAATAGTCAAAGCTTAATATAGCAATAGCAATAGCAGTTAGACTTATATACTGCTTCATAGGGCTTTCAGCCCTCTCTAAGCGGTTTACAGAGTCAGCATATCGCCCCCACAGTCTGGGTCCTCATTTCATCCACCTCGGAAGGATGGAAGGCTGAGTCAACCTTGAGCCGGTGAGATTAGAACCGCTGAACTGCAGGTAACAGTCAGCTGAAGTGGCCTGCAGTACTGCACCCTAACCACTGCGCCACCTCGGCTCTATCCTCCTTCCCAGATGTTAAACTTCAATTTCCCTATACATAATGGAGAGTCATGGGTTGCAATATTCAAATATCGATATATTGCATTTGTTGCATATCTTTTTAAAAATATGCACATTTTAACTGACCATGTGAACTCATGCATTCATAGACAGTTAGTTGTCATTCCCTTTAAGAGAATAGAAAAATGTAATTAAGCGTGTGGCAAAAAAATTGAAAGTGTGATATAAGAATAACCAACAAAACCATATATAATGCCTGAGTGGCAATTCTATAATTTTGAACTCCATCTTCCCTCAGTGAAACTAAATCTTATAATGTTATTACAGCACCCTCAGTTCAAATGAAAGGGTTGAGGGTTGTGGATTCTGAATTATTTATATTTAAAAGTATTTTCACCTCTTACTTTTTGTATAACAATAGTCCTACCACCGGTAGATTGAATATATGCAATATATGATTTTCAGATGCTAAGACAATAGCAATAGCAATAGCAGTTAGACTTATATACCGCTTCATAGGGCTTTCAGCCCTCTCTAAGCGGTTTACAGAGTCAGCATATCGCCCCCACAGTCTAGGTCCTCATTTCACCCACCTCGGAAGGATGGAAGGCTGAGTCAACCTTGAGCCGGTGAGATTAGAACCGCTGAACTGCAGATAACAGTCAGCTGAAGTGGCCTGCAGTACTGCACCCTAACCACTGCACCACACTGAGCTTGTCGATCAGAAAGGTCAGCTGTCCAGCAGTTTGAATCCCTAGTGTAATGGAATGAGTTCCTGTTACTTGTCCCAGCTTCTGCCAACCTAGAAGTTCAAAAGCATGTAAAAATGCAAGTAGAAAAATAGGAACCACCTTTGGTGAGAAAGTAACAGTGTTCCGTGCTCCTTCGGCGTCTAGTCATGCCGGTCACATGACCACAGAGACATCTTCGGACAACACTGTCTCTTCGGCTTTGAAATGGAGATGAGTATTTCCCCTAGAGTTGGGAATAACTAGCACATATGTGTGAGGGCAACCTTTACCTTTATGATTTTCAAGAAAATTAAAACATTCTTCAACAAAGGAAACACTAAAAAACTAAGATGAAACATCAGCAGACCAAAACAAAGAAGTGAATGCTAGAGAGAAAGAGTGATTAAGAAAATAATACAGTAATCTTATCTTCCTAGGTTAAGAAATACGAAGAGAGGAAGACAATAGCCATTATTAAAACATTTTTTTTATTTTCTACAAATCCAGAAGATAAATTGGAAAAGTCTTCTTTGCTTTTACCGACAATATTTTCATCCTTTCCATCTAACCACTGGATTCATCTTGATCTTCCATTTTTGACATCAGCAGCTTGTGACAGCAAATGTGTGGCTTTGGAGTCAGCATAAAGGAGAAGAAAAATCAATACTGAAGTGGGGATTTATAGTTATTACCGAGTAAATGGGGAAATGTGTGAAAGACAAAGATAGACAAAGAAGTGGTGCCTTTTGCACAACATGCTATATTTTATGAAAGCCTTTGAATGAAGATAACGTGTTTCATCATCCCTGGTTTAAATCTATTTGAGTATTTATCTTGCAGATTTCCCATTAATGCCAGTAGTTATAATGGTGTGTAAAAGAGCTATTTCTACCTCTCAATCTTTACTTAGAAGTACGATAAGCACCAGTTTGTTTATTCCCAACTGGGTCTGCAGATTTTATTCAATTTCACATTTGAATCAATGTGGGCTAAGGCTGTTTACAAAATACGGTCTGGTTCTCTAACAAATATATAAAGTTCATGATCTGAAACAGTCTGTGGAGGCTTGAATGAGATTTTTAGACCTATTGACATGTAGTACAAACTCTGACTGGATACATACAGTATATATCCATCCATCCTGGGGCAAAATTCTTTGAAAAGAAACCTGCCCTTGGAGTCCTCAACCTATTGGTGACCTGTTGTCAAAATGTTTTCAGAACTATTTTTGGACATGGGGATGATGTCTGGCATAAATCCTTTTGACTTGTGGGGTTTTTTGTCTGCAGAGAAAAAGATGCTCTAAAATGTCTTTTATTTAAAATGTGCACTTCAAATTCCTGGAGTCATTTCTGGCCTGCAAAAGTCTGGGCAATGAGAGATGTAGAAAAGACTTAACAACTGGCTACATTCAAGGGATCACCTGGAGGTATCTATTTTGCATCTCAGAGCTGGTGACCTTACCAGTTTTATTGTTGGCTGCTACTGCAATAATTTAGAGTACTGAGCTTGATCTGAGTTCACCCATGGCAGTAAACCGGAATAAAATTTTGGAAAATCAGACTCTCTTCTCCCATTACCCAGTAAAAAGAAAATATAATTAGTAGGTAGATGTTGTGGCCCAGCAGGAGCCGTTGGAGCTGCAAACAGACTCCGATAGCGAGGGACCCTATTAGTCGGCTCTGGAAGATATGGAGGACCCTGGACAGGGTTCAGACTCCAAGCAGTGACCAGAGAGGCTGGTTGGCCACCAGGAGGCACCTGAGGCATGGAGCAGCGGTGAAATCCAAAGGGAGTGTGTCCCTGACTTCAGGCCCTTGAGCAGTGATGAGGTTCAGAGGGAGTTGGTCACGTATGCCTGGCAGAGACGGGCGGATAAGTGCCAGCAGCAATTAAGGAGACAAAGGAGATAATCGGACCAAAAATAGATGATAGATAGATAGATAGATAGATAGATAGATAGATAGATAGATGATAGATAGATAGATAGATAGATAGATAGATAGATAGATAGATAGATAGATAGATAGATGATAGATAGATGATAGATAGATGATAGATAGATAGATAGATAGATGTGTGTGTGTGTGTGTGTGTGTGTGTGTGTGTGTGGGAGAGAGAGAGAGAGAGAGAGAGGAGAGAGAGAGAGAGAGAGAGAGAGAGAGAGAGAGAGAGAGAGAGAGAGAGAGAGAATACAGTAGAAACCTTTGGTCACGAACGCTTCTGACCATGACAAAATCAGGTTATGACCAAAAAAAGCACATTTTTTTTTTCTTTTCCCTTCCACGCTATTTTTTGTAAGTGCCAATTTCCCAAAATTAGGTTCTGGTCATGACCAAATCGTGTTGTGAGCAAAGTTATGGAATGAATTATGGCCGTGGCCAGAAGGTCTACTGTATTGTTATTATTATTATTATAGTATTATTGTTGTTTTTAAATGAAGCAATGATCCAATTTAGAATAATGGGAGTGAAAGGAATAAAAATAGTTGCCCTTGTGTACACACATAGAGCAAATTATTTCAAGGAATACAAATAGAAATATATAAAATATTGCTTTGTGAATGGCCAAGTCTGGTCATTCCATAAATGGTAAAAGCTGTGTTTTCTTAGAACAAAGATAGTGTTTATTTATTTTGAATATCTCAAGATAGCAGCCCTATGAGTATTCCTGAGAAATAATGACATGAAACTTAGATATTGTGACCAAAGTTGGAGGGATCATCATGCACTTTACTTATAGTGAGTAGTGCTGATTTTGGCAACTGTATTTTGTTATTTACAACAATAGAATGTTGTATCTGAAAGTCAGAAGCTAATGAACATAATTTCAATGTATGCAAGCACATATCCTCAGGCAGAAAAATAGTGCTCATGGCAATGAATCCATTTGCATCCAATTACAAAGCATCTTTTTTTAACCTGTAGAAATAAGCAAGAATAGGCAAAAAATATATTTGGATCAGAAAAGAAATGTGGAATTCTATTATTCATTTCTTTAAATAACATACATGGACACCCTTTATAATTAAAGAACCATGTCGCTAATAAAACCAGTATACAAAAGAACACAAGGTAAGATACATGCAGATAATTTAGCAATGACTTACATCTCACATGAATTGCATCACATCACCTGGCCCCAGCATCTCAAGGAAGAAGCAGGTTTTACAGGCCTTCAGGTTTTTGAATCCTTCAGAGTTCTGGCCATGTATATCTCAGATTGTTCTATAGAGCTGCTATCATGACATAGAAGGAATACCATTGAATTTGAGAAAAAATATTTCTATCTGGCCAAATTTGGTGTGTTGGGCATAACCATTGTAACTGGCATCCTACAAGTATCCTCTTCTGCGCCATGCTGTTGTGTTGTTGTTGTTAGTTGCAAAGTCTGAACCATCACAATCCCAGGGACAATACTCCTCCAGGACTTCCTGCATTCTACCATCCTCTGGAGTCCATTTAAGTTCATGCTTACTGCTTTGGTTAATCCATCCAGCCCCCTCATTCTCTGTCGTCCCCTTCTTCTTTTTCCCTCAATCTTTCCCAGCATTAGGCTCTTCTCCAGTGAGTCCTTCCTTCTCATTAGGTGGCCATAAGTATTTGAGTTTCATCTTCAAGATCTGGCTTTCTAAACAGCAGTCAGGGTTAATCTACTCTAGGACTGACCGCTTTGATTGCCTTGCAGTCCAAGGGACTCACAGGAGACTCCTCTAGCACCATGGTTCAAAGGCCTTACTTCTTTGGTGCTAAGCCTTCCTTATGATCCAGCTTTCACAGCCATACATTGCAACTGGGGAAACCATAATCTTGACTATACACACTTTTATTGGCAGGGTGATGTCTCTGCTTTTTAGTATGCTGTTTAAATTTGCCATAGCTGTGCCATGCAGGACTTTAAATATCCCAGCTACATGAGTACTACCAAGAAATAATGAAGGCATTCATGACTGTGAGTAGAATCTCCCAATCTAGCAATCACCGTAATTGGTACAAATGATGAAATTATGCAAACAGCCATGGTTGTTATTTGTTCCTTGAACAGAACTGGAGAGGATCCATGAATATTTATTTATTTGTTCAATTTCAATAGCACATGGTATGTGTAGAGGAATGTTGCCATCAAGAATTGTTCAAATCCAAACTGGTTGTGCACCAGTTGCATTTGTACCTGAGCTGGGAGGTTCTGCTTATGGTCACTCATGCCTCAGTGGTCTGTATATGATTGGATTACAAAAGATAGACTAGACCTGCAGACTGGAAATATGTTTTATAGGGCACTCCTCTTGAAGAGCATTCTGGAACAGTAGTGTTTTTTGGCACATGTTTCACCACTGCTCCGGTGAGTTGCATTGGTTAATAGTATGCATCTGAATAAATGAAAGGGTTGGTGGATACTTTAAAGCTCTCCATGGCTTGGGTGGGCCATTTACTTATGGAACTGTATCGCAAGTTGTTTCTACAATCCTACACCAACAAATAGAAATGGCATGCTCTGGGTCCCATCTGGCATGGACTGTTGACCAATAGGATCCAGGAGGAAAGCCTTTACTGTAATGGTACCTGCCATTTGGAATATGATTGCTCTGGAGAGCAATTTGAACCTATCCCTGAAGACATACTATACTTGAGCTTGGGGCTCTGAATGCATGAGGGAGCCCATCTCTTTGATTGTTAATTACTGTTTGTGTTTATGATTTCCAGCTCTTATGGATTATACATTTTTATTATTTTAATGTTGTAAATCACTTAGATTGCCAGTTACATAAATTTATTAAATAAGTACATGGGATACTAATGATTGCCATATGAATCAGAAATCTGAATTACAATGATGTATGTTACTGAATAACAGCCACAATATCATCAACAATGGTTCAAACTTTTAAAACTGTGTAAACTACACTTCCCCCCTCTCTCTTATCCCACCTTTATTAATTGTTTTTGTAAATAAGGCAGCAAATAAAGTATATCTGATACTCCTTCCTGCTCCTATTTTCACCACAAGAATCCTATAAGGTGGGCTGACTCAGTGGTGGGATTCAAATAATTTAACAACCGGTTCTCTGCCCAAATGATTTCTTCCAACAACCAGTTCACCAAACTGCTTAGAAAGTTACCAGTCCTGAAGTGGTGCAAACTGGCTGAATCCCACCACTGGGCTGACTGAGAGCGAGTGACTGGCCCAGCGTCCCCCACCATTTTTTCAAATCTAAGATGGGACAAGAACTTACAATATCTAGGTTTCTAGCCAGGTGCTATAACCACTAGACCAAACTGGCTCTTTTGTACCCAAAAGAATATTCCTATATTATGGCCACTTTGGAAACTCATTAATTCCCTCGAAATTCAGTACAAGATGATAGAGAACTCCTATATTTCTGCAAATATAGGTAGAATAAAGTTAGCGTAAAACAATTATGGTAAAATGATTTTAGTTTCTTCCCTTGTAAATTTGAGTCCATCTTTTAATCACCCCTCCTTAATTATATAATTCCATATATTTTTTTAAAGACAAATTAAAAAAGAATTTGGAATGACGTTTTGATAAATTAAATAAGTTAAAGCCCAGAAATCTATAACTGATTGTTTAGTCTCCAAATATGTTTTAAGATATTGTAGAAGTCTAAAAGATGTCATTTCCATTTTAGGAAGAGCCCCTGTTCCACTGGCAATGTTATAACAGTAGACAAGTTTGATGAACATCAACAGTGAAAAGAAGTCATCAATATGGTCACGGAGATGATTGGATGAGCTTTAGAACTATAGGAAGGGAGAAAGAGGAGGAGAGTGTTGCATGTTTATTATAAACTTCTATTGAATTGTGAATATTTATTGCCACAGAGTATGACTCTATAAGAAGAAATATCAAAAATCATTTTAATGAGGAAATATGAACTTCTCTTAAGATTCTTTTTATAGCATCCCACCTAAAAATGATTGTTTTCTTGCAATCGAAATACTGTTTTTTTCCACCTGATGTGACTTTAATTCTAGCCTTTTATTAAATTTAAAGTTCTACTTTCATATTCTTCCAATGTAGAATAAAGGAGAAAAGGTCAAGTGGAAATTTTAGCTAAGCTAAAAATGTTCAGATGTTTAAGCTGAATATTAGCTTCGGTATGAATAGGTCAGATTTAATGAGGGAACATGTTCAAGGCAAAGCAGGGGATTTTATTCATCAAGCTTTTTTTAATATGAAAATAAAACCAAGAAAAATCTAAGAAAAAGGACAGATAGTCCTTAGGCACAGTAAAATGTGTGATCTTGTTGTATCTATATATTTATGTGCCAGGAAGGCACTTAAGGTAGTTAACAACAACAATAACAACAACAGTTGTTAAAATCTAATAAAGCCAATCAAAACTACTCAAAGTGTAAAAGCGTGACTAAAAGGAAGGTTGTAAAAAGTTGGGGGTGAACAGAGCCCATAATTTTGTGCAGGAACCTGCCCTTCCCCGTCCTCATTTTCCTTTAAAAAGAAAAAGAAAGAAAAAAATTTCCTTGTTCACATAACATTTTAATATTTCTTTTGGTGCTGTGTTTTTTTAACCCTATCATATCGTTACGCGGAAGCTTTTAATAGAGTTTTCATTTCTGTTACGTTTCTGTACAGCGTGTTTTAACATCCCTGTTCCCTCAACCATAGTGAACAGAAAAAGTCCTGGAGAAAAATTACCCCATATTTAAATTCAGGAATCTGATGAAGTCAGATATTTTTTTTTCAATAGCAAGCAAGACACTTGAAGTGGTCCTGACCACTTTACAATGGTAGTACAAGGACTGTATTCTAATTAGAAAAAGTTCACCAACATGTGAACATGTTCACCAAGAGCCGAGGTGGCGCAGTGGTTAGGGTGCAGTACTGCAGGCCACTTCAGCTGACTGTTATCTGCAGTTCAGCGGTTCTAATCTCACCGGCTCAAGGTTGACTCAGCCTTCCATCCTTCCGAGGTAGGTGAAATGAGGACCCAGACTGTGGAGGCGATATGCTGACTCTGTAAACCGCTTAGAGAGGGCTGAAAGCCCTATGAAGCGGTATACAAGTCTAACTGCTATTGCTATGTTCTCGTGCAATGATGGTGAACTTATGATGTGTATCAAAGGTGTTTGCCAGCATTCACAGACATCCAACAACAGTTTTTGAAAACCTGCTCAGTTCTCATGCACTTTTTGGAAGCTGCAGATGCCACAAGATAATTCTCTGTACTTACAAATATTATGTGAGAATGGGGTACAGTTTTGCATGTTTTTTTTTGAGGGTATAGGGGCTGTGGAAGAGCCACTTCAAGAATGAAGGCCTCGTACAACCCAGAACTGCCTCAATTTGTCTGTATTTTTTTTAAAATGGACTGAATATTTAAAGAATTGGTTCTTTTTTGTTCAGGGAAGGGAACAGGTGGGCCAGTGGTGGGATACGACTGGTATGCCCCAGTACAGGTATACTAGTGCCTGCTGGGAGCACCAGGTACCGTTCCGGTATGGTGCTCCGGAGGGTCCAACGGCCCACCCGCCATCCTTACCTGTATTTGAGCCAATCAGGGCTTCCGCGCACGTACACGGAGCACATGGCGCCTGTGCAACACTCCGCCGAGCAGGTGGAGCGTCACAGAGCCATCACAGAGCATCGTGGTCAGTAAGTATGCATGCGCACACTGCACACATGCTGTGCGCATGCATGTGGTGGATGCCCGGCCTCATTGCACCGTACTGGTTGCACCGGGATACGGAACCCACCACTGAGGTGGGCTGACATGCCAGCAGATTCAAGTTAGGGATTTTACAAATTTTGCTGAGCCTCAAAATTCTGCCATCACTATTCAAAAGAAGACAGCTTAAAACAACCACAAAAATGTGGTAAGAAAGACAAATCCTTCGAAGTAAAAAGGTAAAAACTATTCGTGACTTTTGTTTATGCAACAAAGGCAGTAAATATACTAAATATATATGCACAATCTTTTTTAAAAAATACCTAAAACTTTATTGGTTAATTATTAATGTTATAGTAGCATTTTTATCTTGAAGTATGCTGATGCTAGCACTCTCGGTTGTGCTTAAGTAGCCTTTGAAGACAGCTCTGACAAATTAAAATGCCACTTTCTATTTTAAAAAATCTATAACAGAAAGTTTTTAATCTTCATTGTAGACTTAGTAATAGGGAGTCAAAGTTTAAATTAAGGTGATATCAGCTTATGACATAAAGTCTGAGAACAGGACTGACAATTTCGGAGGGGGGAACCTCACCAACTCACTCAAACTTGCATTTAAAGAGTTTTAATTGCAGTTGAGCCTTACGTGCTGCATGAAACCTGTTTGATAGCCACACAATCCAGTGGATAACCCTGTAAATCTTTTGTGCCTTATGGGAATTCTGGAGGTTTCCATGTATGGTAACCTTTCCTGTAGTTTATATATCAACTGGACATGGTATTGTAACTATTGGATGCGGGCCTCCTGCATAAATGGCTTAGTGTACTTATTGATGTTAATCAAAATAGGGATTCAATTCAAACAAGGATTGTCCTGCTAGGAGGCCACTAGCGGTAGTCTTGGCCAAACTATCCTTGTGAGTGCTATATTCAGTATATTTGCTGAAATCTAAAACACCCAGACTAACATAGAACAGTAATACAGATCACATTATTGAAACTCTGAGGATTAATATTATAGGAGAATCTATAAAACTAAGATTTTATATTCTGTACAGGCTGCTAACTTCTTTTCCTTGAAATAAACAAAACATATACACCCTGGGATGACTCCTCCAGTCAGGATTTAGACTATCTAGAGACAGAAAGACTATCTCTAACTTTGTTTTGTCAAATGGGCGCCTGTTCTGACCACCACCCTCTCCAACCTGCAAATCACCCAGACTCAGGCTTGGCTGTTTGCCACTCTTTAATCACGGCTTTATCAACTCCTTTGGCAGACATGACTCATATGAAAGACTAGTTGAAAATCCAACAGGCACAGATACATGACAGTTTCAAACGGTTGTGTCTTGCAAATGACTCCTTCCCACTTCTTTACTTATATACTCTCTTGGGAGGGGCCAAGCCACAACTACCTGGGCTTAATTATCTTCTCTGAGTCTGCCTCCGCAGCTGCTGCTTCCGTTTCTCCGCCATAACTGTTGAGTCTTACCTGGCTTTTAATTGATCCATATATATGTTCAATCATCTTACAAAAACCAGACCCAAGTTTAAATTTATTTAATATTTGTTTTTAAAACGGTAGCTCCATAGATTCAAAGTCTTTAAATTATCTCTAAAGAATATATGGTTAGTGAAGAATTATCACTTTTACTAATTTGTATAATATTTAATAATATTGTGATAGAGATGGACATATTTTGATCTAGAATAAAACCAGATTAATCCATAGAAATAATTTTATGTATAAGCACTAGCTAACATTTTACTGTATAGTTTATACCGTGTTTCCCCAAAAATGCTACCTACCCAAAAGTTAGTCCTAGCTTGACTTTTACATGTGTGCCCAATATAAGACCTACCCCCCAAAAAAGCCCTAATTAAGCCCCCGCCCAATGTATTCCATTCTATTGATTATGATTGGCTAATTTCTATAGAAAGAGAGGTTGAATGGTGTCCTTTTCTGGCTACCTATCCAAAGCTAATAACTTTAGACCGAATAAACATATCTCCTTTACTCTTCCATTAATCATAATTACTCATGACTAAGTTACTTGTTTCAATGGATCTAGTTATAAGACTAATTTTACTATTCCTTTTCTATTTAAAATGTTTACTTATGGTATGGTTTAAATATATGCAAACATGTAGATTTTCCAGTTTCAGAGATAAACAGAAAATACAAAAAGTTTTAAAGTCATTCCTATTCTTTTGTGACCTTTTAAATTTTAAATGTAACTAAAAGAATTGCCTTTTTCCTCTCTATTTGGACAGAGTTTTTAAATTAGTTTTAATGAGTTGTGCAGCTGTCAAATCTGATATTTGTTAACTGAAAAATAGGTCCTAATGTATTCAGTGGTATTTGCTGCCAATAAGTTTGGGACTGTAATCTTTAATTAACCTGGATTTAAACTGATGTATTTCAGGGAAGATATTTTTAATCTTCACCAACCAAATAATAATTAAAAAGTATATACCAAGTTTGTACAAATGCACAAAAATAAGCTCAATTTGCAATAAATTTACATATAGTCTCCAAAGTAATAGACCTTTTTAGTTTTAAATACATCTCTCTTCTCTGCTGCAATACTTCCATAGTAACATTGTAATATATTATATACAAGTATATGTGGATTTATATCTATATATATAAAAGCCACTCAATCACATGAAATCTCCAGAAATGTAAAGCCTACAAACATGACATTTGGCATGTAAGTTCCTCTTGGCTTCTAGGTGCTTGCTAAGAAAGGACTTTTTGAAATGAGCATCAGATCATTAGTATTTCTTATGTAGTAATTAACTTGCTGTGATCTGGGCTCCTTACAATAGTAAACGTCAGTACTCACCAAAATGACTTCAACCTATGGTGTGTGTGTGTGTGTGTGTGTGTGTGTGTGTGTGTATGTATATGTATGTTTTCGTAGATTTTCACGGGTGTAGGTATGCTGGTCTTGTTGTATTCAGGTCTTTTCCCATGTAAGATTGAGATTGTCTTGGCAACGTTTCGACGACGTCTCACTCGCCATCTTCAGGCTGGGTTTTGGGCTTAAATCCTGGTCGGAGCTGCCATCTTTCCATAAATCTTGGTGGTGTGTGTGTGTGTGGAGTGCTGGGTTTGTTTCAGTAAGTGGATTGATTGGATGTGTGGCTGTATCATGATTGCTATTGCTATTGCTGATTGGTGCTGGCTGTGGGTCCGTTGTTGTTTTGTGTTGTAATGGCCTGGGTGGTGGGTGGGGCTCGTTTGTTTACCAGGGCTGGTTTCCAGATGTCTGGTAGGCAGGAGATGTTGTCATGTTTATTCATGTTGTGGGGGTGTGTCTCTATTTTGAATAATTATGGAAGCTATCGAGCGGCCACGCTTTAAGCCAAAAACACCAGCCTGAGGATAGCGAGTGGGACCTCGCCGATATGTATTGCGTCACAACCCCTGGTATGCCCAAATATGGGAGGGAGCATATGGCTTCCCTTTTATGTTCTCCTAACAGCTTAGAAAGTTAGCAACCGGTTCTCCTGAATAGGTGCGTACTGGCTGAATCCCACCACTGGCCTATCACGTGCACAATGGCCAAATTGATTAACATTATATAAAGGCAGGTATCTCTTTAATGGATTTTACACTCTGACGATGTTAGCAGTGGCTAACGAAAGCTCAGTGAGCAAAAGTTCCAGAGATCATAATGTTGGCTTGTTTTATAATTACATCTGGAACTCGCATTTTTAGGACAATTCACAATATGTATATTTATATAGACACACTTTTTTGCAAGGATCTTTATTCCATCTCCCCAATAAAAGGCTATTTGTTAAAAATGTAGCTCAAATAATTACTCAGTGTTATGAATCAAGGATTGTTTCAAGTGGATCATAGTCTGAACTATATTTATGGGTCCTTTAGTGTAGCAGTACTCATTTGTTGAGAAAATAAAATAAAAATAATCTACACTTGCCAAATGAAAAACTCCAGTAAGCACTATAACAATTAGAACTGTACAACTGAGTTGGGTCATACTGTTTTGTCATTATTTTCTTGATGCTTCTTTAGGGACAGCAAAATAAGATATGCCAGGTTGAGAAACTTTGCTATTCCCTTTGTCTCATGGATTCTCATTATAAAATCAATAGAAATAAAGCACTGAGATCAGGGGAGCAGTGAAAATCATTAAAACGGCCATTAAAGTCTCTATCTTTCTTCCTAAGGGACGCAGAGAGTTCTCTCCACAGTTACAACAACTGTTTTACCAAAATGGAAAAATAAACTGTAGTAGCTGCAGTTCTCTTATTATTATTATTGATGGCCATACAAATGCATTTGCATGTAGAGCTCTTGCTGGCTCAGAAACTATACTTATGTTCAATGTTCAAATCTTCAGGGAGTTTGTAATTTTACTCAGCTATGAAGGTCATGTAATGACTTTGGGCAAGTCATTTGTTTTCTGTGTGTTTTAGTATTATTAATCATAGCATTGTTATAATCATAACATTATAGGGGAGAGAAATACTGTGTGTGTTGCTTTTGTTCCTGAAAGAAAGATGAAATAGAAAATGATGCATTTAATGTTTAATTACATGGAGAGAAAATGTAAGAATGTGCTGAATATACCAGACTGGGGAGGCATATTCATCTGTTGAGGAGCAAAGGGCTAGAGCAGTTGTCTTAAAGACCCTTGGTTTGGCATCTCAAGGTGAACTTATGGAAGAAGCCTCTCCAAAGAATCTGTTGTGTTAACACAATTGGGCGTTCCCTGGACAACAGCTTATAACTGGATAATCCTTTAAATCCAGAAGCATCCAAAGCCTAATGAGGTGCTCCTCTCCATCTGTGACATTATATATATTCCAAAAAGGATTTTTTTCAGTTCCACAGGTGATGATTGTCCATATGTGAGGAAGAACTCGAAAGAGAATGAGGTGGCTGGATGGAGTCATTGAAGCAGTCGGCATGAGCTTAAATGGACTCCAGAGGATGGTAGAGGATAAGAAGGCCTGGAGGAGCATTGTCCATGGGGTTGCGATGTTGATGTTGATGTTGATGTTTAATGAATTTATAGGCCGCCCAATCCCGAAGGACTCCGGGCGGCTTACAACAATACATTTTAAAAATAGAAAAGTTAAAAACACAGAAAACATAGATTAAAAAAGACCACAATATACACCCAATCTAATCGGGGCTGGAACTCAATCATGAGTTCAACAGCCCAGGCCGATGGGTTGGGCACGACTTTGCAACTAACAACAAGAACAAAGGAAGAACTGTTGTGGGGCTTGTGTTATTTGGTTGTGGTTTCCTCCCCCAAAAAGCACCACATTTATGATATGTGATTAACTGATTTCTCTTACGTTGCAGCCAACAAAGATCGTATTGGTAGATAACTACCATCACCAATTCGAAGAAAGCAAGAAATTTTACTATAAAATATTAGGCGAAAATCATATGACTTAATATTATCTCTTAAAAGGTAATGTGAAAACAGGTAACATATTGATATATCAGCTAAAATCATACAGTGTCTGTAAATCTAAGACAGGAAAATTTTGTATATAGACAAACATATTAATTGTTTGTTTGTTTTTCTTTGCGTGTTTATTTGCTACAAGTTCGGCTTTGCAAGTTTTTACAGCAGGATCCAAAATTCACACATAGCACTCAAGGTAATTGTTAGAGACTAAGCATTAACTATTGTATTGCCATTTCTTCTTCTCTCCAGTCAATGAATCTGGATCTACTATTTGCATTTCCCACAGTATTTTAAAGATATGTTACATGGAAAACATGTAACCAACTATGGTTTACAACAATCCAATCTTGACTGGAAAAGTCAGAGTAGGACCCAGGAAGCTTTTCTGGTCCGAGGGCACCAAACATAATCTTGGGTGATAGTGCAGAAACATATATGTAAAAACTGACAAACCCATGATGCTTCAACATGTGATTTCTCAAGATCACTAAATATTGTTTTTAATACAAGGACCACTCAAATGAAAAATATAAACTGGAGTGGAGCAGATGGATTGACTATGTTCAAAATAAATACGGGACTAAGAAATTCCAGATAGTTTATGACTGAAGAAACAAGGAATGACATAATCTGTTTAGAGTTAGCCTAACAAAAGAGGAGTTAAGGCTCAAATGAAAGATGATACTAACTTTAAGTTTATTTTGTTAAAGATTTATACCCTGTATTTGTTCTGGGAAGTCGGGGGGGGGGGGTTGGCGGGGTTTGGGTGGGGAGGGTGGGGGAGGGGAGGTAAATATTTGTAAAAGCCTTTTTTTTTCAAAAAATTTCAATTAAAAAAATATTGTTTTTAATAACAGCTTGTATTAAACAATGACTAATTTTATGTATTAAACAATGACCAATGACTAATTTTATGTATTAAACAATGGCTAATTTTATGAGGTGAATGAGAAGAATGAGCTGCCTGGATGGAGTCACTGAAGCAGTCGGCGTGAGCTTAAATGGACTCCAGAGGATGGTAGAGGACAGGAAGGCCTGGAGGAGCATTGTTCATGGGGTTGCGACGGGTTGGACATGACTTTGCAACTAGCAACAAGAACAAAGGAAGAACTGTTGTGGGGCTTGTGTTATTTGGTTGTGGTTTCCTCCCCCAAAAAGCACCACATTTATGATATGTGATTAACTGACTTCTCTTACGTTGCAGCCAACGAAGATCGTATTGGTAGATAACTACCATCACCAATTCGAAGAAAGCAAGAAATTTTACTATAAAATCACTGAACTATTTGTCATTGAAGCAGTCGGCGTGAGCTTAAATGGACTCCAGAGTATGGTAGAGGACAGGAAGGCCTGGAGGAATGTTGTCCATGGGGGCACGATGGGTGAGACATGACTAATAACTAATAACAACTGATAATAACAAATTTTATGTCAACTTCCATGGTGTAGCCCTGTAGGTCTGAAGACACATCGCAATAAACTAGAACACAGGTGGAAAACTCTCAGCGTCGTGCTGTTGTCATGTAACATTTTGCGACATTTTTCGGATGTTTTCCCCTTCGCGGAGCTGGGGTGGGTGAAGCCTGCATGTGACATATCTGGCCCATGGGCCGTCAGTTTAACACCCCTGGACTTGAAGAAGACAAACTTAAGAGAAAAGTAGGGAAAGACACACTTGGAAGATTGAGACAATCTAAACTTGCCCTAAACTGTTACCTAACAAATAGTTTTAAGTTATACTTACTCTAAAGTCTATGCTAAAAAAAAAAAAACCCACAGCAATAACTATTAATTCACTAACAATCTAGTTCAACTTGAAAGAGAATTATGTTGCCAGGACATTCACAACTGAACAGAATAACCTCCGGTCTACATGATTTACACAATTTACACAACTACAGCAGTTCTGAAATATTATGTTAATTCCTTTAGCAGGGTGGCCATCTGAAGGTGGTTTTGTCGATTTTATATCAAGAGTAATGTGATTTTTGCTGCCTGTTTCATTTTAATTAAAGTGCACTCTCCAGAAAACACATTGCCCCAAACTAATTAATTCTAGCAAAACCCTACTTAATGGAATGATTATAATAACAGCCAAAATCTGGTGTGATTTCTAAAGCTCATGAGAATATATATGGGCTTAGATTTAAAAATTGAATTCTCTAATAGAGGGTGGATGGATGTGGACTGAACAAATTGAAATAAATGCAACCAATTTCTGATGTTTTCGGGCAAACTGTATTGAATTTTAGTGTTTTCATGAGGGGTCTCTGACAATTCACCACAGCTAATTCACCATGACCAACTTGTCAAAGTCAACTCACCATGGCTAAGTCACACACAGCCAACTTGCCGTGGTCAGCATGTATCAGGACAACTCGCCACATAACAAGAGTTACACAGTTACTGTTAATATCAAAGAAATTGTGGAATAGAATCATTAAAGAAAGGATGTGTTATGGCTCCTCTCCTAACTTGAGAAAGTAAAGACACTTGAAACAGATTATTTCAAAAGGAACCTTTAATCAAGCAGGATGGAAACCATTAGAAGCAAAGCAGCATCTGAAAACCTTTAGGCCATGCAAATGGGATTAAGCTGATAATGACCCCTCCCCTTTTTCCGAATGCAGATTCTGTCCAATAAACAAGTGTGAAGATGCTTCCTTAACTCTTCTGCCCTGGGAGTCAATAAAGCACACGTTCCCATGCCTATCTCTAGTTAGACATCAAAGTTATATATCCCACATGGCTACCATAAACATCCCTCCAGAGATGTTGGGACCTTCAGTCTCCCGGTGACAGGAAACCAGTTGTAAAGTTGTAAAACTCAGTTGTTTCAGATGTAGCTAATGATTTAACTCTGAGGCTCCCCTCCTCCCAATTGAATGGCAGTATCACTTTTAGGGATCTGACATGATGCAAAAGGAAGGACAGAATAAAATGTGAATGGCAAAAATTAAAAGTTTTTATTTATTTTAAATAATTGCATAGAATTGCTATATTGTCCCACAGTGAGTTGGCTGTGATGAGCTGGCTGTAGCAAATTGGCCATTGTAAGTTGGCCGTAGCAAGTTGAGAGATAACAAGAGATTTAGTAATCTGATTAGATCTAGAGCAGTGTTTCTCAACCTTGGCAACTTGAAGATGTCTGGACTTCAACTCCCAGAATTCCCCAGCCAGCTGGCTGGGGAATTCTGGGAGTTGAAGTCCAGACATCTTCAAGTTGCCAAGGTTGAGAAACACTGATCTAGAGTGTTGTTTTTATAAGGAGTGAGAATATCTTTGGAAGGTGGGTCAGAAAATTATTGTTTTGCCATTTCCTGCTTAAAATTATGTCAGGTTTTAAAAAACTACAATATTAATTTGCTTAATTTTTTTTAAAAAAATTCTTTTTATTATATATAATAGATTTCATATAGTTTGCACTAGGAATTTATGAATAGCTGCTTGTCAAGAACATTCATGTTTTTCCTTAGTATTTTAAGTGGGTTTTTTTTTAAACTAATTTTCTGATAAATCTAGGAATTTCATTGTAACATTAAAATTATTTGACTTTTTATAAGAGACCTTTAAAGTTTTAATTGTAGTCCAGTGCAAAAATGTAATTGATGTATGATTGACTGACTGATTATTATTTGCATGCTGTTAATTTCCAAATGCACTGAGAGGATAAAAGCCAAAAACATCGTGGAAATAATTCCTCAATGAAAATAAACCCACCCAAATCTCAACGCCATCATAAGGGATAAGAAAGATATAGAAAGTTATTCAAGGTATCCATTCTTCTTGGAGTAGATGGCGAAATGTGGGTTTAAATTATCAATTTACAATTCAGCAGACATCTGAGTAAACTAAGTTTATCAAACATACACAAAATACATAGCATACATTTCATCGGGTCTATTACATCATTACATAAATTACAATTAGAATCATCCTAGCAAATTCCACTCGTGTGTTACTGTAATTACTCTGTAACCAGGTTTATTGCTGGATTTATGCCAACAATTATTAGGTCTGGAGCTGTGATTTTGATTACTGAACTTCAATTAAAGCTAACCAAGCAACAAGGATCATATTATCCTTAATGTAAGTAGTTAGAATAATCTTTAGAAAGGAATTAACACTTATTTTAGGAGTGTTGTAATTGTGTAAACCTTGAAGATTCCAGTTGCCACCTGCTTAACTTTGAACTGGGAGCAATCCCATTAGGCATCGGTGGGGTATAAAGTGTTATAGCAAATTCCAACTGGTAGTGGTAGCCATGCTGGTTGGAGCTGGTGAAAAGTGAAATCCAGAAATCTGGAAAGAGCTATATTGTCTACCTTAAATGTAATAGAACAATTAGTATGTTTGGCATTGACCCAACATTTTGAAATGCGCTTAGAAACTGAAGCAAAGGAAAACCACAAGTGGAATTCTAGTATATGTCTCTAAACAGCCAGCAAAGATACACTTCCATCACAAATTACAGAAAAATCAGAGTTGGAAATTTTCTTTCTTTCTTTCTTTCTTTCTTTCTTTCTTTCTTTCTTTCTTTCTTTCTTTCTTGCTTGCTTGCTTGCTTGCTTGCTTGCTTGCTTTCTTTCTTTCCTTCCTTCCTTCCTTCCTTCCTTCCTTCCTTCCTTCCTTCCTTCTTTCTTTCTTTCTTTCTTTCTTTCTTTCTTTCTTTCTTTCTTTCTTTCTTTCGTCCTAAAGGATCTTTTTTAGACATTCCCTCCCCCACATCATTTTCCATATGCTCATAGTGATGTGATGTGTAAAAAAGACAGAATGGAGGTTTTTAAGTGAGGTTAGCTCAACAATTTCCCTATGTTTTCCAAATGAACTTGCAAACTGGAAGGGTGAAAAATCTACACAGAATTCATACTGTAATGTACCTATTAATTTCTCCTTCCATATTTATTAGCATGGCCACAAACTTTGTAAATGGGCAAAATTGTAATTTTGATCATTCAAAATACTAAATAAACAAGATGGAATTGGCTTTCAAATTATGGGTACATTTATCTGCTTAAATGACTATATTCTACTGAATTTTAGATCTTGAATTTTAGAATTACATTCTTTACTAATGAAGCTTGGAAGAACAAACTTTTGGTCCCAGTGACTGACTCAGATTGGAGCCTGTTACATTCTTTGCTATTTCATGAAATCTGTCTCTGTCTCTGTTTCTCTCTGTCTCTCTGTCTCTGTCCCTTCCTCCCTCCCTCCCTCCCTCCCTCCCTCCCTCCCTCCCCCCTCTCTTTCTCTCTCTGCGTGTGTTCCAGTATAACTCTGGAATGCTTAAACCAGACATGGTACACAGATGACTTACCCCCTGGAAAAAATACTGTGGGGATAAGACCCCTAAAACTCCCCGGGGTGTGTGTTTGGTTAAGATACAGCCTGTTGTGCCTTAAAGTGGCTTCTACTGTACTGCTGAAAAATGGTTTCTACTGTGCAGCGCAGTGGAGTTGTGATGGTAACGCTTCACAGTACTCCACAAGGGGGTTCCCTCTGTTAAGGAGGAAACCCAACATTAGAAATTACATTTGGTCCAGACATTTTCCCCCTATAAATAAATATCTGGGCAACACCAGGTTATCGGCTAGTGTAAAATAAACCTTAGTTCCTGTCGAGAACCTACGGGGGGGGGAGTCTTCTTTTTTATCTTCTTCTTCAATCATACTTATTGTCAGTACAATTGAAGACAGAGAGAAAGATGAATGCTTTGAATGTATACCTTACAAAAGACGCGTATTTGAGTCATCTTTCATTGATTGGATGAGTTATTGCCCGGTACAGAAAGCATACTGTAGCTAAACAAGATTCTTTGATGATAGAATGAATTTGAAAAATGTATTAAATGAACTCAGTTTCTTATTCCCCAACATTATGGACTTGGACTTAATCTTTGTAAATGTCAACGTCCACAAGGCAGTGACCGTTGCATTGTGAAGGCCAAGGGCAGAACGTCACGGATTACAGAGTTGTTTATCCGTGTGTTGTCCTGCCATTGGGTTCTCAGCTTGTTTCATGGTTCCGTCGCCACGGGAACCAACACTCCCCATTTATCCGGGCTTGTGACCGGCTATGGTTTCCCATAGGCTGGGTTCCCAACATTATGGATAACTGATAGAGCTGTAATGGCACAACAGTTGCAATTCAGTACTGCAGGCTGACTCTGCCCGCTGCCAGGAGTTTGATTCTGACCAACTCAAGGTTGACTCATCCTTCCATCTTTCCCAGGTCAATAAAATGAGGAACCCAGATTGTTGGGGTTAATATGCTGACTCTGTAAACCACTTAGAGAGGACTGTAAAGCACAGTGAAGTGGTATATAACTCTAAGCACTATTGTTATACTAGTAAACTATTGTGGGACAGTAGGACCTGTTAAGCCAGAGAAACTAATGGATGGAGAGAATTGAAAAACAGATCAATGCTTTATACACATGCATGCACTGATTTTTTTTAAATCTATAAAACGTCTTCATGAAACGACATTCAAACACTTTAGAGACGGCAGTCCCAGAATGATCAATTATATGATAGAAATATATGATGAAAATGTGACATTTCCAATATGGATTGTGTAAGTTGAGTACTCATTATAATGTGTTACCATCAGCCAGACTTTGCATGGTAACTAATGGAGTTGCCTGCTGGCAAAAGCTTCAGTTGGGAACTCCATTAAGCAAATTTATCTACTTTAGGTAGAAAGTAGAAAAGGAACTCTGATTCAATATTTATTGGAAGCAAATTCTGGAGTTTGTTTTATCTTGGGGTGGAGATTGTTATCTCACAATAATTAATCTTACAACTTTCATCTTAAATATGCAGATAGTTCACAATGCTTAATAATTTTTCTGCGTGTTTCCTTTCTTCTTGCTGGTGCTGTCAGATTTATTTATGCTCTTCAGGAAACTGACCTAGGACAGCTATCATTTGATAGAAAACAGTTGAACTTCATAACATCATTGCTACATTACTAAATAGCCAAAGGAAAACAGCAAATGACACAAAATCGTTGTGCGGCAAGGGAAGTGCAACTCAGTTATGATTATTTTAAAGCTTCAAGGCAAGGTTTTTAAATTATTTATATCTCAATTATTTTCACAATAAGGGAAAGATATACACATAATTATTGTGGCCCAAGATATAGATGCAATGCTAAATGTAGGTTGGTACATAAACTTTCTCTGATGTCTACATCAATATCTTTATAGCGGAATGAATGCAGCCAGAAAAATGAGTATTTCTTTTCCATGTGGGAATGAGCATATTTTGAAATGTTTGGAGTAATGCAAAACAACAACAACAAAAAAAAAACACCAGAATCCATGCTAGAGCAGACAGAATGATAGACGTAGCAAACTCTTTAATCCAAAGAAGGCAGCTGTAAGGATTGAAAGCTGATGAGATCAACCATTCTCAGACCAGGCAGAGTCATTATGAAAGCATGGAAAATGATTTTATTTAAATGGCAAGGAAATGCCATCAAATAAAGTAATTCATATATCCATGATGAGCCTGGGAACATGGTATTTCTTAATGTGGAGCTGAGTTTCTATAGCACAGGTGTCAAACCTGTGGCATCATATTGCCATCAGGTGATGTTTTACAATGTTTTTCCCATTCAGGGAGTTGGAGGGGGCATGGCCTGTGTGTGACGCATCCAGACCGCAGGCCTCCAGTTAGATACTCCTGTTCTACAGAGTTTATAGCTTCTGCTGGGCCTGGAGGGATGTCAAACTCTGGCCCAAGGGCCAGAGGCCTCACATACTGTCCACGCCCACCCCTAGTTTAGCAAAGGGGAAAAAATCACGATACGTCACATGACGACAATGTGACATCGTGAGTTTGACGCTGATGGCCTTGTCCTACTTCCAATGCTACTAGAGAAGAGACCAATTTTCGTGAAAAATGGGCCATTTTGGGGAGGTCTACGAAGTGCAAAACCTTTTTTAAAAAATTTGCCTCTTCAAAATCTTGGTGCATCTTATACTTCATCTAACAAAAATAACTAATAAACATATTATATAAAGAAACTTTACAACTTACCATATTTTTCCGAGTATAAGACACACCTTTTTCCCCTTAAAAAAGGAGTGAAAATGTGGGTGCATCTTATACACTGAATGCAGCATTTTGGCCTCCTGAAACCCTACCCCTTTGGAAAAATGGCCATGCATAGCCGTTAGGAGGTTTCCGGAGGTGTTCCTGGGCAAAAATAAGTGAAAGGCTGTTTTTTGCTTGTGTTTGCCCCCCCCCCCCCCCGCAGCCCTCAGGAGCACTCTATAAGCCTCCTAAATGCTATGCAGCCCCCTCTTTTTTTTACAAAAAATGGGCCCATTTTTGCTATTTAAAAAAAGGTTGTTTTTTGCTCATTTTTGGCCCCCAGCCCCCAGAAACACTCTACAAACCTCCTAAAGGCTATGAATGCCCTTTGTTTTTGACAAAAATGGGCTACTTTTCATGAAAAATGGGCCATTTTGGGGAGGTCTGCAAAGTGCAAAAACTTTTTTTTTTAATTTGCCTCTTCAAAATCTTGGTGCATCTTATACTCCGGTGGGTCTTATACTGCGAAAATTACAATAGATTAGACTGATCCAAGATTACTATTTCTTAAAAATTAGCATCTGGTATTCAACAACTTTTTTTTCTTAAATAAGAAGCAGCCTATCTGAGCTCAAAAAACAAAGCTTGGACTGCAACTAGGACTTTTCTCCAAGTATGAGGTGGCAACCTAAAGCATTCCTCCTGGAAGTGTAATAGAAGGGTATGATCCAGTGGTGAGATTCCAATTTCTTTACTAATGATTCTGTGGGCTTGGTGGGTGTGGCTTGGTGGGCATGGCAGGGGTAGAATACTTCTAAATCCCCATTCCCTTCCCACTCCAGGGGGAGGGATACTGTAAAATCTCAATTTCCTCCCTACTCCAGGGCAAGTCTAATGTAGAATCTCCATTCCCTCCTGCTTTGTTTGCAAGCCGAGGTAACACCAGACGCCAAGTTGCAGGTGAACCATTTATTAACAAGCAAGCATAGAACTACAACAGAACAGACAAGAGGCCATTTTTTTTCTTTTCATGATGGCAGGCAAAAGCAGAGTTGAAATCCTCTCTGAAACAGCTGGAAAAGGTACGTGTGTGGGTCGGAGGGAGGGGGGGAATTCAAACTTCATCCTCAAGTGTAGATCCCTCCCCAAGTGTAGTTTGATTGCATGCAGAGCTACATTGCCTTCTCTCTCTCTCTCTCTCTCTCTCACACACACACACACACACACACACACACACACACACACACACACACACCTGGATAAAAGTATATAAGCCCAGCTTCCCTGATTACAAGTTTGAAAAGGCAATGTGACTCCACCTGCAATCAAAGGCTCAGATCGGAAGGCAGCAGGGGAAGGGGGGGTATGGCAGAAGAGCTGCTTTCAAGCCATTAGAAAATATATCCAATCCAACTTCTGTGTTTGTGTTTGTCTGAGATTGAGTGAGTGAGAGAGGGATCAAACTTCTCTGTGTGCGTGTGTCTGTTTGAGAGAAGGGTAGGGAGGGATAGAGGGAGGAAGGAGGAGGAGGGAGAAGAAAAAGAATGAAGGAAAACTTTTTCGCAAAGGAGAAAAACAATTGCGGTCTCTTTAAATCGGAACTGAGCATGCCTGGCTGTGGAATTCTGGGAGTTGAAGTCCACAAGTCTAAAAAAATTTGAAACCCCGTGTCAGTGCCTCACCAGCCATAAACCTCACCTCACGCCATTGGTCTCCCTGGTCATGTGGCCAGCATGATTAAGTGCCAAAGGCACATGAAACATTGTTACCTTCCTACTAAATGTGGTCCCTATTTTTCTACTTGCATTTTTACATGCTTTCGAACTGCTAGATTGGCAGAAGCTGGGACAAGTAACGGGAGCTCATTCCATTACGTGGCACTCTGGATTCAAACCACTGAACTGCTAGAAAAAGTAAAGAAATATAGTATTAGTTGTAAGTATTTTACTTGTAAAGCAAAAGGAAAAAGATTATTGCTTTCATTGTTATATTGTTATCATTTACCAAAATATAAATAAGTCCCTGACAATCAGATATGCACGCAGAACATCAGGGGCTATTAACTCATTTTTGTAATAATACAAAATATTTTTTTTACTGAAATGCAAATTTTATTTCTGAAATTAGAAGCTTGGGATGTGTGAATTGCTGAGACAACCTTATGAAATCCAATCTTCATCTATAGGTCTGTGGGTTGCTTTCAGGAAGCAAATAATATTTTATGTTATCAAACATCCATAAAATAAGCCATCATAAACCTATCTGCACTGTTAGCTAATCAGAATCATTCTTCTGTGGATTACATTGTCAGATAATGATACAATAAACTTCATGTTTTATTGGTTGTGTATCTCAGCAGATATCTTTCTCTGTGTGATCATTTTAAAAGATTCATAAATATTCCCTGCAGAAACAAGCCACTAATATATATATATGAAAAATATTTTACTTTAATAATCAATAATAATCACAGGAAATTCTTTATTCAAAGTTAACTTTATTTCTCTCATTGTCTCCACTATCCTTAACCATTGTCACAAATTCAAAACCAAGTACCTACTCAAGAGTAATTGGTCTAAAAGGAGATTAGAATGAAGCCTTTTAGACCAACTGATTCATGGCAGTAAATGCACCTGTAAAGCAGAGTGGGGCAAAATGATGGGTGGGTGTGTTTCAGTGGTGGGTTTCAAAAATTTTTAGAACCTCTTCTGTAGGTGTGGCCTGCTTTGTGGGAGTGGCTTGCAGGCCATGTGACTGGGTGGGAGTTGCTTGCCAGCCATGTGACTGGGTGGGCGTGGCCAACTTGTAAAAGGTGGTGAAACTCACTTAACAACGTTCTTGCTTAGCAACCAAAATGTTGGCTCAGAAACTCTGGTATTTGAAGCACGCAAGTCTTAAAGCTGTCAAGTTACAAGACCCTTGCACCCCTAACCCTTTAGAAAAAAACCCAAGGGGTGTTCAAACCTGACAGCTTTAAAACTTGTGGACTTCAACTCCCAGAATTCCTCCTCTCACTCTTCATCTTGATGATGTGCGGACGGACGGGGGGAGGGAGGGAGCTGGAACCAGTTCTAAACGCCACTGTAGATTTGTGGAACCTCTTCTATAGAAAAGGTTAGAACTGGCAGGAACCCACCCCTAGTGTGTTTTGTTGCATTTGTAGAGGATTGCAAGTGAATGCAAGATGGAAACAGTTAGGTATATTAACTTACCCTTTCCTAAACTGTACGTTTTCATTTTAATAAATGTCAAAGCACCCAATTATCATAAATTTAAATATTTGTACAAAGACTATTATATATACATAGGCAAACGAGATATCAGAATAGCTGTATAATTAAAGGGACTGAGATAAGTCACTTGAGGCAAATATTCAGAGTGCAATAATAATAGGGTTTTTTTTTCCTGATCAACTGTCATTTCATTATCTTCAAAGAAAAACTACATTTCATTATTCTGAACAAAGAAAAAAAATGCTTCTCGTGTATACACACAAGAATTGTGATATGCTCTGGGCAATATGACGTTCTCAGGGAGAAGCAATTAAATTTCTCAGTCATAAATCACTTGTCAAATAGAAAATTGCTACTTTTCCAGTGATATCAATAAAAACGGTAATGGGGCAGAGAGCACTGACTATGGGGAAAGATTATTACAATAGATTCAATGCTTACTGATGTTCTTATAATACTATATTATCTGAAAATGTATTTTAAGAATACATGCATGATACTGAACTCCAATGGATTGGATCCTAACATCTGCTCAAAGATGAAGCGGATGTAACACTTGAGCAATGGGAACACATGTGGATGAAGAGCTTAAAATTTATATTGAAGTATAATTTAAAATACTTTTTTATAAAATGATGTACTGTTGGCATTTAACACCAGGTAAATTGTCAAAGATATATAAAGGTACTTCAGATGTATGTTGGAAATATAAGGAAGGAACTTTCTTTGTACTTGTGACAAAGCAAATAAATATTTATTTTATTTAAAAAAAAATACTTGAACATACTTTATATTTTAATACAAAGGATTCCTAAAACAAATATACAAATTAAATCTAATTGAAAAGCTTTTACTTTGAAATGTAAAAAGAGTGGATGTACACAGTTAGACTCAGTGGTGGGATTCAGCCAGTTCGCACCTATTCGGGAGAACCGGTTGGTAACTTTCTAAGCAGTTCGGAGAACCAGTTGTTGGAAGAAATCTTTTGTTTTTTCCCACTTTACAGGGCTAATCCTGTAAGGAAGGCAGGAAGGAAGCATTCTAGTGTTGTTTTAGCCTAATCTTTATTGCCCTGCTTACAGAAACTGCCTCTCCAGTTAACCCTTATTACCATTGTAATAACTAAGGTGAAGTGCCCATCGACCTGAGTGACATTGACTTGGCCACGCCCACATGATCACATGACCACCCATCCCCCGCCTACCCAGCTGGTCATTAGGGCAGAGAACTGGTTGGTAAATTATTTGAATCCCACCACTGGTTAGACTCCTAATAAATTACATGTGAATCAAATATGCCAATAAAGTAAGTTGTTCATACTTTATATAGGAAGATATTAAGTAGTTTATTTGGCAGGTTTTAAGTTAGTAATGCAATTCTATCACCTCATACAAATCATCTGGAATATTGCTTAGCTGCCTTAGCAGTGCCAGAAATGTTCTCACCAAAGAAATAATCATTTTATCAGAATTAGCTCATACAACACTGCCAAGTTTCTATAGTTGTACCTATGTCAGAATACTCTTCAGTCTTGATTGAATAAAATTTGAAGTATCTTTATGAAGTCTTCCAGTTGTATTTTTTTTTCAAAAACTAAATATACTATCTTTTCTCTTTACTATTACTGGAAGAATGTTTTTAGTTATAAAGACACTCAGTGGAGGTCAATTTAAACCAGTTGTAGGATTCAAATAAATTAACAACTGTTTTTCTGCCCTAATGATTTCTTCCAACTACCAGTTCACCAAATTGCTCAGAAACTTAACAACCAGTTCTCTCGAAGTGGTGAAAACTGGCTGAATCCCACCACTGATTTGAACCTAACCTGTCAAGAGTATTGAGAAATAAAGTTTTTTGGACAAAATGTCTCCTAATATTCTATAGTTATCGTCACTTTGGTACCCCAAAGAAATAAGATATGACGTTTATCCTCTGGTTAAATATTTCTTTTACAACATAACCACAAATTGATTCACATGCAATTGTATGTTTGGAGTATTGCTAGTTCAAAGGTTAAAATTTGAACAGGAAACCCTAGCCTTCTATGCTAGCAGGGGTGCATTTCAAAAATTTTAGCAAGGGGTTCTCCGTCTTAGAGCTGAGGTGGCGCAGTGGTTAAATGCAGCACTGCAGGCTACTTCAGCTGACTGCAGTTCTGCAGTTCGGCGGTTCAAACCTCACCGGCTCAGGGTTGACTCAGCCTTCCATCCTTCCGAGGTGGGTAAAATGAGGACCCGGATTGTTGTTGGGGGTGATATGCTGACTCTGTAAACCGCTTAGAGAGGGCTGAAAGCCCTATGAAGCGGTATATAAGTATAATTGCTATTGCTATTGCTATTGGTTGCTGGGTGGGTGTGGCCATGGTGGGTGTGGCCTACTCAGCCTCCTGCACCACAGCAGGGAATTTTGGCCCTTTAAAAGCTCCCGAAGTTTTTCTCGAGCCACCAGGAGGCCAAAAACGGCTTCCCCAGGTTCCAGAGGCCATCTGGAATCTATAAACGGGCCCATTTCTGGCCTTCCCAAACTTCTGGTAGGCCTGTTTTTCACCTTCCCGGAGCCTCCATGCGTGCCCTGCACTTACCTGCATCCAAAGCGGGAGAAGCAGGTGGGCAGGGCAGGGCCAGCCAGGAGTGGAATTTGGGGGCTCTCGGAGCTACACAGAATCTTAGCTAGACATTCTCCTGAATCCTTGTGAACCCCCAGCAGCCCCCCAGGGTGCTAGACCTTTAGTTAACCGGTCCCTACATGGCTTGGATTTCTGCGGGACCACCTCCTGCCACATACCTCCCAATGACCCATAAGATCCCACAGGCTGGGCCTCCTCCGGGTACCATCGACCAGACAATGCTGGTTGGTGACTACTTGGGGGAGGTCTTTCTCTGTAGCTACCCTGGCCCTGTGGAATGATCTACCCACAGAGATCTGGACCCTTCCCACTCTCTCGGCCTTCCGGAAAGCCATTAAAACCTGGCTGTTCCAGCAGGCCTGGGGCTGTTAACCCCAAATACGGTCCAGCCCCATTCAGAATGGAGTGCATGATGTTTTGATTTTTATATCTATCTTTCTTCCCTGTATCTTACTTTTTTTTCTTTTTTGATTATCTTTGTATTGTAAGCTGCCCAGAGTCCTACGGGATTGAGCAGCATATAAATATTATTAAACTTAAACTTAAACTTAATTGGTCAGGTAATAAGAGAAAGAATGACAAGAATATAGAATTAGCTGTAATATATAAAGGAACATTTATAGATCTAAGGTTGGAAGAAGCATTGCTCAGATAAGCAGTTTGGAGGCTGGATCCAGAAAGGAGGGTGAGGTGGAGGGATATAAATTAGCTTTAGAGTATCTATGAGCAAGCTAAATTGCCACCCAGCTAAGAGACAATTTAAACAAGTTAGCCTTTCATGAAAAATGAACCATGTAATTTCATTTCCATGAAACAAACCATTTTTGTGGAAGACACTTGCCATCCACTGCTCAAATATTATAGTCTCATAGTTTTTTTAAAAAAAATTCTTATCCGAATGCTCATACTGTTTAAAAACTCAGATTTATTTTCTGACTAGTAAGCTGAGCTTATTTGCTATACACCTTAATTAAATAATTGGGATGGAAAAAGTGTACTCTAGTGTACATACACATCACATACACATCACCTTGACAAGTTAGCAAAATTCAATAAGTAGCCATGATTCCATCTGCACATACCATAAGTATGTGAAATATAGTATGATAATTCCCAAGGAATGAAATATATCTGTATAGCAAGTTTATCTGGATGTTTATTAGAAAATGAAGTTGTCAAGGTGAAATTGCTTGTGATATATACATATATTTTGGTGCTAAAAGTTTTACTGCCTACCAAAGAAATTACACCCTGATGTATATTCAATAGGGCATTTAAAATAGTAGGCATTCAGTTGGTTTAACTTCTTCATTTCCAGTAGTAAAAGCAGAGCAACTTTCTGCCTACTGAACCTTAGAAAGCTGCTGTTGATAATTAGTAATATTTTTATTACTTGCGTTACTTCTCTTTTTCTATCTTAAAAAATCTCCTATTAATTAGTGTCATAAAATGACTTGTTTAAAATTACCAAGGTAAACAAAACGAATGAACTTTTATTATGTTGCTATTAGCGACAATGTAGTAATGTGACCATATTATCATTTTCATATAATGTCCATTATTATTCTGAATAATGTGAGATTCGTCATGTGCAACTTGAGGCTGTTCATTTGTGTGAAGGGACATGTATAAAGATTGATGCAATGCCACTTAAATAGGCCAAAAAGGCAGAACCTTTCACTTGGAAAGATTATAGCTTAGACCACAGGTGTCAAACTTGCTGTATCATGTTGTCGTCACATGATGTTTTTCCGCTTTGTGGAGGGCGTAGCTTGTGTGTGAGGCATCCGGCCCATGACCCACCAGTTTGACACCCCTGGCTTAGATGTTTGTGAAAAATAAACTTTAAAAAAAGTAGAAACTTGTCCTCCCCCCACCAAAAAAAAAGTTTCCCCAAAACATTTCATGAAGAGAAGGCATTTTTAGTGAAAAATTAGTGGCAGGCATGACAAAAGTGGAATTGATAAAGGCATAAAATATATGGAAACTAATCTTTGAAAATTCTTATATAGAATGAGTGTTAAAGTGGATAGCTTGTTTATACTACTAGAATTCAAAGTCTGAGAGCTAGATTTTGGTTTCATAGTATACGTGTAAGTGTATGACTAAAATGTATCGTATTTTTTGGACTATAAGACGCACCAAGATATTTAAGAGGTAATTTTTTTAAAAAAGTTTTTGCACTCTGCAGACCTCCCAAACCTTCTGCATGCCTCATTTTTTGTGAAAAATGGGGCATGCAGAGAGTTTGAGAGGCCTGCAAAGTGCTCCTGGGGGCTAGGGGGGCAAAAACAAGCAAAACACGGCCTGCTTTTCACTCATTTTTGCCCTCCTCAGCCCTCAGGAGCACTTTGTAGGCCTCCCAAACCCTCTGTGTAAAGGATCGAAGGATGGGTGAGACATGAGGCATCTGAGGTAAGTTAGAACAGCAGTTTATTTCAAACAGAGCAAGAACAATATACAAGCAAGAATTCAGCACCTCGCCCTGCTTGACAGCTATTTATATGGAGCTGTCAAGCAGGGCAACCAATGGGAGTGCTCCTGGCAACCCGCGCTCAGCCAGCCGCACTTTAGCCAATCAGACGCGGCTTGGCTGTTGCCGGCTGTAAATCGTAAGTCGAGGACCTGCGACTGGTCCTTAGCACTCTGTACATCAATTTTTGTGATGGGGCAGGGTTTCAGGAGGCCAAAATGCTGTATTCAGTGTATAAGATGCACCCAGATTTTCACTCTCTTTTTTGGGCAGAAAAGGTGTGTCTTATACTCTGAAAATGCAGTATATTGTAGAAAGGAAATAATAAAATTTGGTTCCACATGCTCAAGTCACTGTATTAAAAAATAGCCTGGATCTGCCTCCATCCTTCAGACATGTGAGTTATCTATACAACATCCACTACTGCAATACAAGTTGTTCATGACATCATATGAGGAAGATGGATTCTTTCAGCTTCTTTAACATCAACCCCAGTTAAAAAAAAAACAGCCTGTATTCTCGTTTTATTAAGACTCATTAAATACGGTAGCTGCCCATCTTATTAGAATAGTCACACCAATGGATTGAGTATCAGAAGAATAAGGGACTCTGTGACACAAAGTTACAGAGAGCACACTGGGAGTAAAAATACAGTATGCTTAGGAATAGTTCAATGAGCTTCAGTGGTTCCACCATTCAGAACAGCTGAAGTGAGAAAGTTTCAGTCTTTAGTATCAATACTTTCTTTGCTCACTCATATATACAAGAAATCATAACTAAGACTATATAACATAGAATAGAATAGAATAGAATAGAATAGCAGAATTGGAAGGGACCTTAGAGGTCTTCTAATCCAACCCCCTGCTTATGCAGGAAACCCTATAACACTTCAGACAAATGGTTATCCAACATCTTCTTAAAAACTTCCAGTGTTGGAGCATTTACAACTTCTGGAGGGAAGTTGTTCCACTGATTAATTGTTCTAACTGTCAGGAAATTTTTCCTTAAGTTGCTTCTCTCCTTGATTAGTTTCCACCCATTGCTTCTTGTCCTACCCTCAGGTGCTTTGGAGAATAGCTTGACTCCCTCTTCTTTGTGGCAGCCACTGAGATATTGGAACACTGCTATCATGTCTCCCCTAGTCCTTCTTTTTTATTAGTCCTAGACATACCCAGTTCCAGCAACCATTCTTCATATGTTTTAGCCTCATGTCCGCTAATCATCTTTGTTGCTCTTTTCTGCACTTTCTAGAGTTTCAATAACTTTTTTGCATTGTGGTTATCAAAACTGGATGCAGTATTCCGTGTCTTTGACTTCAAGTTCATTTACTATATGTGCAACATTGCTGTGAATAAATACTTGTTGAAAAGACTGTGGCCTATATTTTTTGCAAATCTCACCCTAAACCTGGATTATACAGGAAATAAGAATTACGAAGACAAAAATAGTTATTGCACCTCCCCTGTTTCTTTGAATTGTCTGGATTTCTTCCAGGTTGGGCAATAGAAGGAATGTTGTTTTAATTTCATGCAATAGCCATCTGTTTAACTGGGCAATCAAGAGTCTCAGATGGCAGCAAATAACTGCGTTCATAACACTTTGCTCTAAAATGTTTTCCAAATATCACTCTGATGTCCCCCCTCCTATTTCATGAGTTTGATAGCATGTCTCCTGCATTATTTAAGAAGAAGAATTGTGGAGTTGACATGATCTCAGTTATTGTTTTCTCTGGAAGGTGAATGGAAAGAAAACAAAAAGTAGTTATTATTCCATAACTAAAATTAACAGAGGGTTGCAAATAAATTTTTACTTTGTTATAGAATATGTTTAAGAAATTATTTATACCTACATGTGAATGTGCTTGTGTGCTCTCTTTTACATGGATACATACATTCCCATGCTATAGTAGCTTCCTGGTAAGTTAATACAATGGCATATTGTTATGCAGAGATTCAGGGCATATGCCAATGTATTTTCTACTGCAATTTATCCATCTCTGAGAGAATGATGTCTAGAGCATATTGGGAGTTGTGTTGGCATGAGCTGTGTTGGTATAGTGGTTAGAATGCAATAAGGTAAAGGCTCACCTCACACATGTGTGCTAGTCATTCCTAACTCTAGGGGGCGGTGCTCATCTCCGTTTCAAAGCTGAAGAGCCAACGCTGTCTGAAGACGTCTCCGTGGTCATGTGGCTGGCATGACTAAACAGCGAAGGCGCACGGAATGCTGTTACCTTCTCACCAAGGTGGTCCCTATTTTTCTACTTGCATTTTTTACATGCTTTCAAATTGCTAGTTGGCAGAAGCTGGAACAAGTAACAGGAGCTCACTCTGTTATGCTGCGCTAGGGATTCGAACCACCGAACTGCCGACCTTTCTGATCGACAAGCTCAGCGTCTTAGCCACTGAGCCACTGAAGCCTAATTCTGCTGACTGGGAAGTTCCCATGGTTTGAGATGATTACTATTGCTTTACATAGTAAATAATATACACCAATTGAATATAAGGCTATTTAAATATCTGCATATAATTATCTCAATATTATATTATATTATATTGAAATATTATTTCAATAAATAAGCTTAGGCACTTCTCATTTTCAATGTTGTCAATGGTCAAAGCGGGATTGAATAGTTCATTCTTTTTAAAATATTAGCATTTCCCCCTCAAATTTGTTGCTTGTGTATGTTGAAGTGCTACTGAGCTCCTCCCAGATAAATAGGCATAGAATTGAACTTTGCTATGTTAATTTGCCACAATTTTGAAATCACTGTCTGTGAAATTATTGACCTACTTTCTTGAGCATTTTCTTTCTTGGCCATGTACAACTTTGTCAACCAAATATACTAGAACTTTGTACTAGTACTTTAGATTCAGTCCCAAAAATGTCCCCTGGAGTCTATGGGAACAGACTAAGATCTACAGTGGTGCAGTGGTTAGAGTGCAGTACTTCAGGCTACTTCTGCTGATTGCTAGCTGACTGCAATTTGGCAGTTCGAGTCTCACTGGCTCAAGATTGACTCAGCCTTCCATCCTTCCAACGTCAGTAAATGAGGACCCAGATTTTGGGGGGGCAATATACTGACTCTGTAAACTGATTAGAGAGGACTGTAAAGCACTGTGAAGCAGTATATAAGTCTAAGTGCTATTGCTATATTCTAAATCTTCCTCTGCATCTGTAGAACATTCACTTAAACTAGGATTGTCAGCATTAATATTTGATTTCTCATATACACAGACTTTCTTAATTTCTTTCCAGAGCTAAAAGAATATAGCAGTTAGCAATAGCAGTTAGACTTATATACCGCTTCATAGGGCTTTCAGCCCTCTCTAAGCGGTTTACAGAGTCAGCATATCGCCCCCAACAATCCGGGTCCTCATTTTACCCACCTCGGAAGGATGGAAGGCTGAGTCAACCTTGAGCCGGTGAGATTAGAACCGCCGAACTGCAGATAACAGTCAGCTGAGGTGGCCTGCAGTACTGCACCCTAACCACTGCGCCACCTCGGCTCTGGGAGAAAAAATAATCAGAATAACAAAGAATTAAGCTTTCATCGTCTAAATACATGATCTATTGGTAGGCAAGGTAAAAATAAATCCTACTCAATACTCATTTTATTTCTTATAACATATGGTCACTGTAATGAGAAGTAATTCCCCTCCCACATAGTCACAAAGAGATTTGCAATTTCTATTTTAATATTTTACAGCGAAAAGGGGGAAATATATTAATGGAACTCATGTATATCTAATGGCTGAAAAATGTTCTGCTGAAGCAAGTTTTCTTAAATTCATCAGAATTCATTTTTGGAGTTAATAGCTAGGTTTCATTTTATTTAGATAATGTTTTTGTTAGCTTGTGCTCTATAGTAATAGAATATCACCACAGTATATAATACATATATACTGTATAGCAGTGGTGGGTTCCAACCAGTATGGTGGAACAAGGCCAGGCGTCCACTACATGCAGTTTGTGCATGCATCTTAGTGCCTACGTGATGCTCCAGCTTCTCAGTGGAGCATCGCGCAGGCACTGTACGCGCCATGTGCGTGCGCGGAAGGACTGAAGACTTAAAAGACTGGTAAGGAGCTTCAATAAAACCTGTTTGTTGTTGAAGTCCTGGCTCTCGCATTGTTCCTGCCTTGATCCATTAAAGGCGGGCTAGTGGGCCCTCCGGAGCACTGTAATGGAACTGTATCCGGTGCTCTGGGCAGGCTCCAATATGCCCGTACAGTGGTGTACCGCCTGCCACCCAACACTGCAGTATAGACACATAATAGGAGTAACTATATTGTTAAAGCAAGTCTAAAATACAGATAAGATCCCGAAATAATTAAACTTTTCCTCCCATTTCAGAAGACTTACAGCATTAGGAGGGACCATTTTGACTGTCTGCAGAATAATATATAAACAACAAAGATGCCTTAGATAAAGGTCTTCCAGTGTTGGAATGCCCTACATTTTTCTCAAGAAATAGCAACCAAGAAAACCCTGAATGTATTTACTAATGAAACACTTATCACTTAATTAGATGAAACAAGGCATTCAATTTTTGAACCAAGCTACTTGAAATGGGCCAACTTACACAATGCGTCCAAAATCCAGGACCCATATCTTTTGAGGGAATGAAATTTGGGGACGTTGTGGCTGCTTCACTGCTACTGGCTATTATCGTGTTTCTAGGCTCCTGTTGTAGTCATGTGATGTTCATTTTCAAGGTCCATTACAGTTTCCCAGCCAGTCTCGTAATCCCTCATTCCCTCCCCCTTCCCGCAGCATCCACTTATCTGCTTGCTGAAAAGGCGAAGCAAGGCAAGGCATGGAGGGAACTCTCTTGTACCCTTCCTGACCCAAAATTGAGGTGCATAGTTTTGAAGTGCAAGGTGTTCACCAATCAACCCAATAAGGAGACACCACATAAATACAACACATAGGATAGCCCAAAGCAGACATTCTGGTAAAGAGAAGTTCCTTGATGAGGCAAATTGCAAGGGGTCTAGCAGTGAATTCATGATGATTTTCAGGAGGGCCACCATAATTATTATTATTATTTATTAATTTGTCAACCCGTACAAGGTAACAGGTATTAATATAGACATGGACAGTTTTGCATGAGATTGGTACAAATAGATGGATATAAGTAAGTATAACATGGCCATGAACACACAAAACGAGTACATGTCAATGAGGGATGATAGGCACATCCCTCATTGACATGACAGGGATGATAGGCACATTGGTGCGCTTATGCATGTCCCCTTAGAAAACGTGTGAAGTCCACAGTGGACAGTTTAAAGTTAAAGATATGAGGGTTTGAGGAACTAACAATGGAATCAGGTTGAGTGTTTCAGGTATTGACCACTCTATTGCTGAAGTCATATTTTCTGCAATCCAGGTTGGAGCGGTTTACTTTGAGTTTGTATCTATTGGTTGCCTGTTTATTATTGTGGTTGAAGTTGAAGTAGTCATTTACAGATAGGACGTTACACAGAGCAATAGCAGTAGTCTTATATACCGCTTCATAGGGCTTTCAGCCCTCTCTAAGCGGTTTACAGAGAGTCAGCATATTGCCCCCAACAATCCGGGTCCTCATTTTACCCACCTCGGAAGGATGGAAGGCTGAGTCAACCCTGAGCCGGTGAGATTTGAACCGCTGAACTGCTGATCTAGCAGTAGCCTGCAGTGCTGCATTTAACCACTGCGCCACCTCAGCTCAGAGGTGGGTTCCTACCAGTTCGCACCTATTCGGTAGAACCAGTTCGTCAAATCTATCAAACCAGTTAGAAGAGGTTCCACCAGTGGACCCGGAAAGCAGGCCACACCTACAGAAGAGGTTCCAAAAAATTTTGAAACCCACCACTGGTCCTTGGATATGATTATTCTACACTATCATGCTCATATTTATAAAACTCAGTGCCTCTGTGAAAGGTTAGGATGACTGCTGCGTTTGTGGTGCAATCAGAACATTGCGTGTGTTGAAGTTGTTTTAACGCAAACCAAAGATGCCTTTAAAAAACAAGTTTACATCATATTCTTATGCATGCCAGTGCTGTGTGTGAGGTAATTTAAGGTGGTTCTGACAAGTGTCGTCGGCATCTTCATATCCGGTCACATGGGCGGCAAGCCACTCCCATCCGGTCACATGGGCAGCAAGGCACTCCCACAAAGGAGGCCACACCCACAGAGTAGGTTTCGAACAATTTTTGAAACCCACCACTAATGTTACAGCAGATAATGTTGTGTATTATGCTTATATAATGTGTCTGACATATCTGAAAAGCTTTTTATTGTTCATGGCATTGCTTGCAACTGTTATGTCATTCTGCTCATTCCTTTTCTGATTGGATCCATATAGTTTTGAGCAGTTGCCTCTTTCTTTCTTTGCTTATGATCCCTGCCTTCTATTTCCTACACCTGTCCCTTTGTTGTTTTAGAATCTTAGAAAGCTCTTTAGGTATCTACAGAGACATATTTAGAGGTCTCCTTTTTGTGCTTTTTAGGATGAATTGTTTGCAGCTGCACCTGAAATATCTCACTACAGGTTTCCAGTCCTCCCTGGATGCTTTTTTCCCCCTTAGGATTTAAAGCTACTGGATCTGACCTCCTTTTAATCTGAAGTCATCAAAATGCCTTCTTCTTAGAGCCAGTATTTAAGAGGTTTTGACTCTTGCATCCCTCCTTCCTTTGATATCATGAACTGAAAGATGACACAAATATTTTTTCTCAAGGTTCTCGTCACTTTCACTTCTTCAACCAATTCCTCTCCGAGGATGCAAGGTCTGGGTTAGAGACCCCATCTTCTTGTTCCTTCTCCAGGTTTCTGACAAATGAAATTGTTAGAAAAAGGGCACCATGATTTATTGGACCTGTGACTCTTAGCAGAGTTAGATTTCCAGCAAAGTTAGAATAGTTGAACTTTTCCACTACGACTATAAAGCATCTCTTTGAAAGTTTAGCTACTGTATACAAAAAAAAAAAATGTCAACCATATATTCTGCTATTTTTATTTTTAAATGTTTTTTGATTAATAAAAAACACATTTTATTTAATTTATTAATCAAATTTATATAGCTACCTATCTCACTCAATAGGGACAAATAATAGCAAATTTTGAATATTTGTAATTTTGAATAGGTTATAATCAAATTACTCAATTCCAAACTATTCAAAATTACAAATATCCAAAATATGACTACTAGGAGTTGAACACATAAAATGTTTAATAATAATAATGATAACAACAACAACAACAACAACAACACCCTTCTTGGAACAGCTTAACAGTTCCTAGGTCCTTGGTTAAGACTCGAGCTGTTGAGCTACCAACCAGCCCCAAAGGCTGTGAATCTCACTGAAGATTAACCACACAATAATAATAATAATAATAATAATAATAATAATAATAATAATAATAATAATAATAATAATAATAATAATAATACGTTACGACGTCCTAGGCCCCTGGGTGGGGCCCGACTAGTAACCAATGCCAAATCCGGTGAAACAACTGGCCGCTGTGATACAATTGTATAATAATAATAATAATAATAATAATAATAATAATAATAATAATAATAATAATAATAATAATAATAATAATATGGGCTACTTAAAAAAATCCTAATACAAGCCATAAGGGCAAATGAGAAAACAAGAGATGCAATACAATAATATAATAAAATTAAATTTTCTATACTTTTGTACAATATCAAAAATAATGAGATTATGTTTCTATAAATAATGGCCATCAACTCAATAACAAATTAAATTCCTAACAAGTTATATTTTATGGCCTTGTTTTTCCAAAGAATTTATTCAAATATTGAAAGTTGAGAATATTTTTAGTCAATTGTTCTTCCAAAAGAATATATATTTTTTACCGCAACCCAGGCACAATATATTCTAAAACTTTTCATAGGTAGACAAAATTCAGTTGTTTGGAATATAACCTTAACATTAAACCTCTTCCTGAGATTGGTTCATCATCATCATCATATATAATCAAAATGGAACTAGGAAGAATTATAATCAAATTTTGAATACTTGTTGAGGAATCCAATAAACAAAAAATATCCAAACACATTTATTTTAGTTTGAAAATCTCTGTGTGATCCACCAACCCAAGTTATCCTATAATGATTTCCTTTGTTTATATTTTATTTACCTCTGAATCATTTTTTTCAACCATATTTATAAATTAATCATCTGTATCTCTGCAGTGCTCCTAAAACATTTATAAGGGTATTTTTGTTTACTGAATCTAAAGTAATAATTATAAAAGTAATTTAATACATTGCTGATTATTTATAATATAATCCGTATTTTGGATGAGGCTTGACTAGAGCCTGGAAAATTGAGAGGCAAAATATAAACAAGTTCGGCCAAAGCTTAGAGCATCCATATTTTAGTAGACAGAAAATATCTGGATATATTAGTGATTATTTACTATATGATTAATGATCAGTTTAATGAAAGGATCTTGCTAAATTGACCCATGTGTTTGCAAACATGAATAATTCCAGCTCATTACTCTCTTTTTTTTATTATCAAAAATGGGCTTAGAAGAAAGGTTTGGAAGATGTGAGAAAACAAGACATGGTAATCAATAGCCAAAGTGCTCAGTTTGATGGATGGAAAGAATGTTGCATATTTTATGATCTAAACAGCCTGCGGTTCTTTCTGAAGTCCTGAAGGGCAGTTGTGCTGGAACTCTGAATCAGTAATTTTTATTCAACAGAACGTTTGCTGTTGCTTCAATTATTGCCAACAAAGAAAGTATGACTATCCAATGCATTTCTTTTCGTATCCTTTCAATTTTCTCTTAAAATTAGGTTTGAACAAGTTATTTTAATTATTGCATAGTGGAAGGCTGAAATCGCAACCCCTAATAAATGGGAGTTTGTCCTTCTCTTCTGAAATCTTGAGTTTCAATGTTGTCTGAGAATTTTTTTTTAAAAAAAGAATGCCACTTCTCTTTAATTGAGAAACCGCCTACTGCCAATTACCTCCACTAGACCAATAAGATACCACAGACTAGGCCTCCTCCAAATTCCATCAGCCGCCCAATGTCGATTGGCGACTACCCGGAGGAGGGCCTTCTCTGTGGCTGCTCCGACCCTGTGGAACGAACTCCCCATGGAGATTCGTACCCTCACCACCCTCCAGGCCTTCCGCATAGCCCTTAAAACCTGGCTGTTCCGACAGGCCTGGGACTAAAGACTTGCAGCCCCACTCCAAATGGTATGATTGTTGTGTTTCTTAACTGTGTATGTCTTCTATTTTGTAATTTTGTTGTTTTCCCCTCCCTTGAATTGTGAGCCGCCCTGAGTCCCTTTCAGGGAAAAGGGCGGCATACAAATAAAGTAAATTCAAATTCAAATTCAAATTAATTAAAGGATATCTCCCATAACACAACCAGATACCGATCCTTACTAGGCAGGCATACCAGAAAGATAATATAATTTAATACTATTTTATTAAAATGTACATTAACAGCATCTTGCAAATCTAAAAGTACACATCCCCTTTACTGTCCAAGAACTTGGGAAGAATTACTTCTGTGCCTCTTAATAGAATAGAATAGAATAACAGAGTTGGAAGGGACCAACTCAGTTTCTCAAGCATCTTGAGTTGTTTTCCCTTTAGAATTTCCATCCATGGAATCCTTTCTAAACTCTCTTAGTTTGTCTTAAAGTTTAAGACAGTAGAATATAGAATAACAGAGTTGGAAGGGACTTTGGAGGTCTTCTAGTCCAACCCTCTGCTTAGGCAGGAAACCCTACACCACTTCAGACAAATGGTTATCCAACCTCTTCTTAAAAACCTCCAGTGCTGGGGCATTCACAACTTCTGGAGGAAAGTTGTTCCATTGATTAATTGTTCTGTCAGGAAATTTCTCCTTAGTTCTAAGTTGCTTCTCTGCTTGATTAGTTTCTACCCACTGCTTCTTGTCCCTCCCTTTGGAGAATAGCTTGACTCCCTCTTCTATGGTTTCTTACCTGAACATCACCTAGGCAGCATCATTCATCCTGTCTCCAACAAACATTTCACACATACCATTATAGATTGTGTGGCAGGTTCATATATTCGTTTTCTAGGTCTCAATGTGTCTGTTAGCCTAAGGCAGGGTGTCAAACTCAATTTCATGGAGGGCCGCATCAGGGTTGTGTTTGACTTTGGGGAGCTGGTGGGTATGGCCAGAGCTTGACATCACTTGTGAACCCCTCCCAGGCTCTGTTTTTGGCCATGACGGCCTCCACCAGAGCTCTGCCAGAAAAATGGAGCTTAAGAGAGGTGTGCACGGCCCTCCCAAGCTCCATTTTCACTGGCAGAGGAACAGGTGGGCCAGTCCTTTGCTGTTTTCAGGGTGTCCCAACAGACCATATCTAAGTACCCTGCGGACTGGATCCAACCTGCGTCCCTTGAGTTTGACGCCCCTGGCTTAAGGGATATAGTGTTCACACATTGTATTAAACGATAATGTTGGTTTGATTGCTGGATAGAATAAGAACATTAAAAAAAAAAGATAGGTGAGGTTGTGGGTGGTGGCGCCAATCTCAATGGAGCCAGCCCATTTGTCCACCATCTTGTTAATCCTCACCTGAAAGACCTCTCTGTTCTTTAGTGTACGGTTGCTAAGGACCACACAGTGGTTAAAATCGTCAGTAGCATGAGGCCACAGGGCCGGCCGGCCTTCATTGATAACGGCAGCTTTCTGGCCGCAGTTTGGGTGGAAGAGGAGGCATTCCAGTTCGGGCTTGTTGCCCCCCCCTGTGTCAATGGCCCACTGCCCCACCTCGGACAAGAGGGCCCTCATGATTGCATTGTTGTGCCAAAGCCGCTGTGATTGTGATTGTGCACGATGGTGACCCCACTTTAACTGCATGGTCTTTTTCACCATGGATTATTTGGGTTTCAAAACTGCTTCTCAATGTGATGATTTCTTGGATCTTCCCTTATATCGTATAATAAGATAAAACTATTGTAGCGTTTTATGACTTTATATTATCCTAATTCAGCGAAGCCAATTATTACAGCTAAATTTCAACCTTCTGTCTGTCTCTAAAAACTGACATTGCTTCATTGAATACTGTAAACCAGAGATTTGCAATTTTCCTTTCCTTGCACAAAACTAGTGGTTTTATTTTAGAATGTTATTTTCATAGCCCGTAGAAGTAAAATTATTTTAACGCAGAAATCTAATGCTGCAGCAACTGAAGCTGATTATCCACAGACCAATAGAATTTCATGACCATTAAGAACCCACAATAAACATAAACAGTAAATATTTAATAGTGGACATTAAAAGATTATAAGAGCAAATTAATATTACTAATTCATTTTTATACATTCCGGGGAATGTGACTTTTCTTTAAAAGGAGACTCAACAATGTATTGATAATCTTTAATTTAATTAAAGCTCAAAAGCTTAAATGGGCTTTATTCCAGTCAGCACATTCTGCAGGCTTTTCCTGTGAATTCAGAATGCAGAAGGTTTTATCTAGAAGTAGCAATTTCCTAATTTGCATAGGCATACACGTGCAAGTCTGCAATTTTCCAAGGTCATCAATTTGATCTAATTTTACGTTTTGCATCTAATATTTGTTTTTGCATCAAAGCGAAATTAAAAACAAAAACTTCTCGTCTCTCTTTTTTATTTCCCCTCCCTTTCTCCTTCTTTGCAGAGAAATGTCATCTATAAATAGTCCTCAGCTTATGACCTGTCACTTAGCAACCATTCAAAGTTCTGACAGACCTACCTGGGTGGATATTTATGACCTGGATTCAAGATTCCAACAATTTCTCTCCACCTCTGGTCACATGACCACACTTTAGCTGCTGGGGACGCATTAATGGCGGTTTGCAATGTCCTGCAGTTATGTGACTATAAAGCAGCATTTATTTCTGGTTTTCAGCAAAGATGTGTCATAGCAAACTCTTGGCTTGTTTAAAAACTGCATCATTCACTTAATGGCCAGATTCACTTAACGACTGTGGTCAGGGGTGAAATCCTCCCGGTTCGGCCTGGCTCTACTGAACCAGTAGGGACAATTGGCATCAGTTCTTCGAATCAGTGGCAAAAAATCCCTGGTGGTCCCGCCCATGCCTGCCTGCTCGCCCTATCACCACTCACCTCTTCACAGCCAATCTGAATGTTTCTCCCTCCATTCACAGCAGAGCTGCTGCAGCCTGTCCCTTTAAGGTAGACCCAGGAAGGGAGGGGCGAGGGGGAAACCATTAAAGGGGCAGCAACTCTGCTGTGAACTGAGGAAGAAACGTTTTGGATTGTCTCTGCCACATAATTCAATGTTAAATGCAGCAGAGACAATCCCAACCTTTCTCCCTCTGTTCCCAGCAGAGCTGCTGCAGCCTGTCCCTTTAAGGCAGGGGTGCGGGTGGGGACCATAAAGGGAGCATCAGCTTTGCTGTGAATGGATTCATGCATACATTTTTTTTCCTGCTGGGTTCTGTGGGTGTGGCTTGGTGGTGGGGTTGGCATGTGACATAGTGGGCGTGGTCATGAGTGACATCAATTTGGTCACGCCCACTCAGTCACAGGACACCACCACCAACCCACGCCCACAGAACTGGTAGTAAAAACAAAACTGAATTTCACCACCGTGATGATTCTCTTTCATGACTGATACAAAAAAGGTTACACAATCATGTGATTGACTCATTTTATGACTGTCACAAGTTGCAACCATGAAGGGCAGGCTTCATTACAGTTGTAACTTAAGTACACCTGTATTATCAGGGCATCTTCAAATCTGAAAAAAAAAATATTCTTTTTGAATTTCTATCATTTTCTAAGTTAGTTTTACCAGTGAGCAGCAAGAAGCAGCTTCCACTCCTATGATTACTACTGGAATTTACAGACATGGCTTTTTTCCCCACTGGAAATTGTTTCTTCTGCATTAAGCTACTAAAATAGCTGCTCCATCTATTATTTATCTATTTACTCATAAAAATTATGTGCCTCTTATCTCGCTATCCAAAGCAACTCTTGTTCTAATTCATATTGTAGCATGTCCAGTAATATATAAACAAGGGTTGTTGTTTTTAGATAAATAAGAATAGACCTGAAAGGGTTCTTGGAGGTCATCTAGTCCAACCTCTTGCTCAAGCAGGTGACCCTATACCCTTTCAGACACATGGCTGTCCAGTCTCTTCTTAAAAACCTCCAAAGATGAAGCATCCCCAACTTCTGAAAATGATGCATGTTTAGTATAGATTATTTGAAAATAATTATTTCCTGTTCAGTTCAATATTGAATTTAAAAAATATATAAAGGTCAATGAAATGTAAAAAATCCATAAATTTTAATATTGTTTATCTGATCTAAAAGCTGTTTAATATAAAATATAATTAAAGTTTTATCAACCTGTTATGATTGGTACCATTGACCCAAATCTTCTGAACGCTGGTTTTCTTTAATGTTAGATGTTTTCTTAAGCCAACTTGTATATTTCTTTAATAAGTGACTTACTCAGAACACCATGGAATGCAGGAAATAAATAATCAGATAATGTAAATCATCCATGATCATATGCAGCAATCCATTTCCAAATAACCATTAGCTAATTCACCAAAATGCAGGAAGATTTATTGCTAAGAGGCTTTATGGAAAAGCAGCATTTTAACATTCCTGTGAATATTAATCTTCTAAGATTCAGTTGTATCATCCAAAATTCTCATACTGGTTATATGGAAAATGCTGACATTTAACTATCTGCATTTTTAAAAGTTATTATCATTATTTTTATGGGGGACATGTGCATTATATTTCTCAGGAAAAACTCTTCAACAAAAACACCACAAAAAGTTGCCCATTAAAAAAAAATTCTCAGAGATATCCTAGAGAAAAGTTAAGGAGAATAATTAATAATTAAATAATAATCAAATAGCTAATTTAATTAGTTAATTTATCAAATTGCTATCATCAGACTTCAGTAGCAATTTCTGACAGTTTATATTATAAAATAGAAAACATTATTAACATCAAAGACCTGATGATGATAAAGAAGTACAAATAAAGGATATAAATACCACAATAATGACAATTTCGATCTCCAAACACCCTTTGAACTATTTCAGACTTCCATACTTTCTGGGAAAGCAATAGTAAAAAGGCTCGCCTAACTTCAAGAAAGACACAGTTCAAAGAACATTATCTGTAGGTCTCTGCTTTTGGAGGGAATAATCAAAAGATACTATCCTGAACAAGTTGAGTAGAGAGGAGGATTTCCTAGATTGAGAAGGTAATCCTTAAATCCTTAGAGTAAGGTTCTACATTTAGACAAGAAAAATGAAATGCACAGGTACAGTATAGCTGGTACCTTGCTCAATAATGTAAACCATTTTTTTAAAAAACATATTATTTTCATACATACCCACAGCAATCTAGATCGGGGTCATCTACCTTTTGGACCTCAGGGCCACTAAATTCATAATTTTAAATCCTGCAGATCTGCCTAATGACCAGATGGGTGTGGCTACGTGGTCATGTGACTGGGTGGGTGTGGCCAATTTGATGTCACTCACGTCAAGGGGTGCTTCGCTGGTCTCTACTCGCTCCTCCCCTGCCAGGCCACTCCTCCCTTCCCACCGAGGCTCCTTAGGGCCCCAACAGGAAGCAGTTGTTGGAGCTAAGCAGCCACCACGAGAAAGAGTTGGCAAAACAGCTGGCTCAGTTCAAATTGGATCTGACCGAAAAGGAGGCTCAGTAGAAGCACCTCACTGAGGACAATGAGCATAGGCTTTCCAAGCAGAGGGAAGACCTACAGAAGTGTGAGGCCAGGTACCGGTGCCTGGAGGCACAGCAGGCTGAGATGGTCAGCCAGTTCCAGGCCATGATGCAGTCCCACTGGAACAAGGCCCTCTAGCTCTTCGCCAACAGGAGCATTTCCCTCCAGCCTTTGCCCAAAGCCCCACACCAGGAGGCCAAAGCAGACCCCAAGTCGGAATTTCTCCCCCCCCACCTCTGACCTGCACAAAAAGACACCAAAGGGGGAAACCCTGTGCAGCATCACAAACGTTCATTGCATATATCCGGCCCAGGGGCCGTAGTTTGAGGACCCCTGATTTAGTGCAATATAAAAAATGCAAATAATTTTTCTGTGAAACACCAAATTTTTCTCACGGACCCCCCAGCTGGTGACCACTGATCTAGATGACACCAGTTCATGCATTCTGTCATTCCTTTTATCCCATTCATTCATAATTAAATCTACCACAAATTCAGACTTTCTGCATTGACCAGTAAAATATATTTCTGATTTCTCTTAAGCTTTCACAGATATGTTTACGTTTCTTTGATCATTTCACTTCTTAACATATGAACTTTACTCTTTACTCCTCTTACATCTGAACTGCAAACCTTCCTGTGCTATTGTCCTCACCAAATGGATCCATAGATATTGACTTCTACTGCCCTTGATGATGTTGACCAATTGACGTTTTACCATAATGACTTTGTTAACTGAAATAAATAGTAGACTAAATTACCAGTCTTACTCCGACTCATGCCACAGGCAGTATTTTTTTAAATTAATTTTAAAGGATGTAAATAGATCATTTCCCCCCCCCCCAAATATTGACTAGTACAATTGTTATTGATCAAGCCCAAAAGCCTAGCTTTACCCCAACCATCCTGTAGAAATTAATCTAGAGATTATCTTGCCAGCCAACAAACCATTGCCAATAATGTAATACATTCGGTGTACTAAGACTGTCAGGGTATAGATAAAATTTATAGTTACTAAAATATCTCTGAGCTAGGTAAGAATATTACAGAGATTTTATGTGAGAGAACCTAACCTTCTCAGAACATTTAAACATTTAAAGAGGCCTCAATCAATGATTGTAAAACATTTTTTATGGATGAAGAAACATGTTTTTTTTTGTACATCATAAACTGAATGGTAAATTTAAAGATTTTCCCTTGCCCTGTAGTCTCCCAAACCTGTTGCTAATAGCAACTTGTGTTCATTGCCTGGGTATTTCTTTTCCTACCTAGCTTCCATCAGTTTATTACATGTAGTTCTTTACTTCTTAGCACGCCTCATGAATTTAATGACAGAACACGATACCAGGAGTAGCACTTGGCTTTGTTGGAGCAGATGTTGAATACTAAAACACCTCTTCAGCTTGTAATCCCTTTTCTGCAAGGTTCTAGTTGAGGTTAATGTTGCATAAGCTGTACAACTATCCCTTCTAACTCACCAGCTGAGTAGTGAAGAGTAGTTTAAAAAAATGCATTTGATCCTGGCTGTTGGTCTTTGGGGAGAACAAATAATGGGGATTAAACGCAAAAGCGTAGAGAAAGAATTTGGCAAGAAAATCTATAGCAAAGGGATTAAGTATGTGTCCTGTACTTTGAGAAAGATTAGAAAGCTTTTCTTCTTTATTGGTACATGTTTGCACACCATTAAAAGTTGAGCAGTTGTTCAGAAAACTCCAAGGGCCAAGGATTTCAATGGATCACCTGGTTGATAAAAGACCTGTAAAGTAGTAAATCCTGATCTTTAGTGATTGTATGTGGCCTGGAGGCTTTCAGCAGTTATGTCACCAAATAGTGAAATACTACACCAAAGTATTTAAACTGCTTCATTTGATCAACTGCATGACTGCTAATCTCCCTTTTATGTCTACTTTTAGAGTGAAAAAAGAAAAGAAAAGGAAAGGAAAGAAAAGAAGGAAAGGAAAGGAAAGGAAAGAAAAGAAAAGAAAAAAGAAATCTTTGTAACTTTGGTTTAATAGTAATTTCATACTGAGTTTTCCCCCACAATGCATTGCAGAAATATGTAATGCTGAAAGAATGACTCGGGGTGTATGTTTTGTTAAGATACAGCCTGTTGTGTCTTAAAATGGCTTCTACTGTGCAGTGCAGTGGAGTTGCCATGGTAATGGCTTTACAGTACTCCACAAGGGGGCTCCGCTTGCTTGGGGGGGAAATCCAACATTAGAAATTACATTTGGTCTGGACATTTTCCCCCTATAAATAAATACCTGGGCAATGCCGGGTTATCAGCTAGTTATATATAAAACTTCTATGTGGTACGGCAGTGGCCTCGTAACTGGATGTCCAATTCAGTTAAACAAGCAATCAGTTCTGGAGGAGTGAGTTACGGGAACCGTTGACTTGAAAATTGTACCAAAGCAGTGTTACTCACTTCCAAACTTTAAACATGTCACCTAACAAGAACTTGGTTGATTGCATTGAATGCAACTGACAAATCCAATAGGATCAGGAGAAATGTACCTCCATCCTAGTCCTATCAAAGGTCATCAACAAGAGTGACAGATATGGTTTTGGCTCAATATTCAAATCTGAATTCTGAGTGAAGGATTTTCTATAGATGGAACCTAACTACATTATCAATCAATCTTCCTAGATCAGGAGGATTAAAGACTGGTTGATAATTATCCAGACTATTCAAATCAAGATATTGTTTCCTGAGGAGAGGATACACTGCTAGATATTTCAAGGTGAGAAATTTCTCTTCTGTATGCTCAGCAAATTTATTGCAATCGACCAGCAGGCCATTTTCTGATCTAATTTTCCAAGTGGGACAATGGTTACTATAAACAATACTCCTGAACAGCTATCTATATATCTAATATGAGTCAGAAAAATAAAAATGTTCTTACTTTTACTGACACGATATAACCTCAAAGTTAAGTTCTAAATATTCAATCAGGTTTTTTTATTCAATGTTGATCAACATGTGTTTTCTCGCAATTCATCTTTAGAGCCCCCCCACCCAGTTAACGAAGAAGTCCTTGGATTAGTTATAAATTCCATCACAAAGGGATTAGCTAAGGCAGTCAGTAAAACTGCTCCCTGGGAGAAGAAAGAAATAGATTAACAGAGTTGGAAGGGACCTTGTAGGTCATCTAGTCTAACCCCCCACCCAAGCAGGAGACCCTACACCATTTCTGACAAATGGAAGTCCAGTCTCTTCTTCAAAGCCTCCAGTGACGAAGCTCCCAAAACTTCTGAAGGCAAACTCTTCCATTGGTTGATTGTTCTCACTGTCCTTATTTCTAGGTTGAATCTCTCCTTGATTTGTTTCCATGCATGATTCTTTGTCTGGCTTTGAGGTGCCTTGGAAAATAGTTTGACCCCTTCCTCTCTGTGGCAGCCCCTCAAATATTGGAACACTGCTATCATGTTTATCTATGCCCAGTTCCTGTAACTGTTCTTCATATGTTCTAGTCCCTTAATCATCCTGGTTGCTCTTCTCTGTACTTTTTCCAGAGTCTCAACATCTTTTTATAGTGGGGTGATCAAAACTGGATGCAGTATTCTAGGTGTGATCTTACTAAGGCTTTATAGAGTGGTATTAGTATCTCACTTGATCTTGGTAAACTTTGGTAAACCTTTCAAATGCCCTTTGAGTAGCAGTGGGATCCATTAGCTATCTGTAATAGTTAGCATGAATCGATCCCTTTCCTATCCATCTGTTGTAGAATTCTGCAACTGCATGGAAAGTGATCTAACCATAACAAAGGACTTATTAAAATGTCCCTCTTATATTATTTTTCAGCGGCTCTGACACAAAAAAAAACTGAGCCTCAGTTTCTAGATGGGTCCGGCCCATGAATACTTAGGACAAACCAGTTATTAAAGCTTGGGCTCAACAGAAAGAAGAGCCTTCAACAATTGAAATATTGCAAAGCAGATTTCTTTCTTTACAAATACACAGCAGGGTATTTTTCAACTTTGAAACTGAAAAGGTACACCCTACTTTTTAATTAGTGTCAAGAGGCCCCATTAATATTCTTTTACTCAGACTAGCTATTTCGTGAGATAATCACTCTAAATTAGCAGCCCTTCCTTTTTATGAGCACAACATTGCCTGCCAATCAAGAGAATGGAATGGCTCTCTTTGTTCTGTAGACCTCCGTGCGTGACTCAGAATATGATGAAACTTTTCTTGTGCTGTAGTTTGAAAACAGAGTGAAAACACAGTTGAGTGAACTATACTTCTCAGTGGATATGATGATAATAAGCCGCAGAGGCCAGGCTGCATTTAGTTCTGTGATTGGAATCGTTATGAGACTTGAAATCTTAGCAATGCAGCACAATTTACATTACTGTTGTGGCCCAGCAGGTGCCGTTGGAGCACCACGAGACTCTGACAGCGAGGGGTCCTCTGAGTCGTCTCTGGAGGATGTGGAGGACCCTGGACAGGGTTCCGACTCTGAGCAGGGTGCAGAGAGGCTGGTTGGCCATCAGGAGGCGCCTGAGCCTTGGACCAGTGAGGAGGAGACAAGGGAGAGTGAGCTGGATGCCAGTAGTGAGTTGTTCCTGGATGCACACCATCGAAGAGCTACTAGGCGTCAGGAACAATTACACGATTACAGGAGGTGATTGTACTCAGCTGGTGGTCATTAGGCTCCTCTCCAGACTATAAAAAGCTACTGGTGCACACGGCCCTCTTTGCAGAAGTCCTTTTCAATGGTAGTGTTCTGTCAAAATACTTTCTCAGTATAGCTCAGCTGGGATTTAATGTTTTAACATATCTGGAAAGAGTAAAAAGTAAAATGTATTGGAAATATATTCACCATAATTTATGTTCTTTCGTTTTTGATCAATGGTAGTAAAATGGTAATACAGAGGCAGCTGTTCTGTCATGTTTTGAAACACTTGGAAATTAACTCAAATTAGATTATAAAAAATGGAAATGTTTTCACAAAGCCTGTCCTATTTTCTGATGAATTAACCTACATTGTCACTGAAATTTCTCTCCTTACCTATCAGCTTTAGCTATATCAGCCCTATCCCCACCTGTTCCATTCAGCGAGGCTTTTTTTCACAAACATGCCAGAAGATGGCGCTGGAGAGCCTAAATAGAAGACATTTGTCACACAATAATAAGAAAAAAATCCTTGAGAAGATATAACGATGAACCTTTTATTCTCCAGTAACAGAATGCCTTCAACAATTAGTTTAACCTTTTCTAGCCTTAAGCATGCCCATCTTAAGAGGAAAGTAAGATATAATGTGAACAAAGCCTGAAGTGGAAGTGGAAATAAGATGCTCTAATTGTTAGATCGGGTGCACACACAGGCTAACAGTAACAATAGCTCTTTATTATAACACAACAAGTGAAGAACAATCCAGCGAAGGTTGAGTCTGACAGCAGCCCTTTTATAGGGAGCTGTCAGACCCTTCGACCAATGAGATTAAACCTCTGTTTAAGCGCCGAGGTGGCGCAGTGGTTAAATGCAGCACTGCAGGCTACTGCTAGATCAGCAGTTCAGCGGTTCAAATCTCACCGGCTCAGGGTTGACTCAGCCTTCCATCCTTCCGAGGTGGGTAAAATGAGGACCCAGATTGTTGGGGGCAATATGCTGACTCTCTGTAAACCGCTTAGAGAGGGCTGAAAGCCCTATGAAGCGGTATATAAGTCTACTACTGCTGCTGCTACTGCTGTTCCCGCCAGAACAGAGGACTTTGGTAGAAATCATTATAACTGAAGCTAGTATCTAACACCCCTCCCCTCTTAGATGGGATAATCCTACTGGTAATGTAGTCATGCAGGTAGGTGGGATTTTTGGTAGCTCTGCCAGACCTGCACAGTTCAGTTGGGGGGTATTCTTCGGAGAGGTCGGACGGACCTGTTTGCTCCGCAGCTCCGCTTGGTGGAAGCTCCTGGAACCTTTCACAGGCTGGTTCGATTGAGGCGTGATGGGTGATTCTGGTGTCGCCCTCTGAGATCCGTGGTGGCTTCTGCCATGCCCCTTGGTTGGGCCTCTGCTGGTGGTTAGATTGGCTTCTTAGATGCCAGGTCATCGTGGGGTGCTGCAAACTTTGGCGATGTGCCCCTTTCACTCGCAGCGCTGGCATATAGCGTCATGGAAACGGCAGGCTGATCGGCATGGTCTCCTCCACAGCTAGCGCAAGGCGAGTAAATTTGAATGGTTCAAATTTGCGCGCTGGCTGGGCACGGCTACTGCGCACGCGGCAGCTGTCATCTTCTTCGCCTTCAGAGCTCTTGGCCTCTGCAGCCTCGCGATGTATGCATGTGTTCTTCTTTTTGGTTCGCCTAGTTGCCTTCCAATCCCATCCTCATCGCCAGTGTTAGATCGGGTAATGGACAGGCACACACAGGCTAACGGTAACAACAGCTCTTTATTATAACACAACAAGTAAGAACAATCCAGCGAAGGTTGAGTCTGACAGCAGCTCTTTTATAGGGAGCTGTCAGACCCTTCGACCAATGAGATTAAACCTCTGTTCCCTGCCGGAACAGAGGACCTTGGTGGAAACCATTATAACTGAAGCTAGTATCTAACACTAATTAAACTATTGTAGTCAAGTCATTTTATTACAGAACTGCAGAGTGTAACATACAGAATAAGTAAACTGGGGGAAATCAGAGTTGCCTTGAGGAAAAAAATGATAATGTGCAAATGTTTAAGATTCATAAAGAAATATTATTGCTTAATAGAATTAGAAACTGAATATGAGGTGCTTTTGGTACTAGGTACCTGTGAAATTACTTGGATACATGTGCAGATATTAAATTTACTCCTTGGTTTGAGATTGAAATGAGAAAATCTAAAGTCTGCTTTCAAAGTTTATTTCCCATGAGGCTATATCCTACACTTTTCTTGAAAGTCCACTGCTCTATAATGTTAGAGTTGGTTATGTATTAATCTGTTCACTTTATTATTCCATGCTGCTGCAGACATTCAAACCTTAAGTAATCTGTGTGTGTGTGTGTGTGAGAGAGAGAGAGAGAGAGAGAGAGAGAGAGGGAGGGAGGGAGGGAGGGAGAGGGAGAGGGAGAGGGAGAGAGAGAGGGAGAGAGAGGGGGCGGAGGGAGGGAGGGAAGGAGTGAGGGATGGCTGGAGGGAGGGAGAGAAATATTACTTAAGGTTTGAATGTCTGCAGCAGCATGGAATAATAAAGTGATACAGATTAATATGTGACCAAGGGGGAGGGAGAGAGAGAAAGGAGAAGAGATAATATTGGAGACACTAATATGTGTAAAATGCCTTAGTTGGTGTGCTTATTGTCAGAGATTTATATTTTCACAGTCTGTTTTAATTATCTTCTTTCAGAGTCTTCAAAGTGATCCTATTAACTTAATTTCCCTCTGCTGTATTTATCCCAGGTATTTCAAACATTCTGTGTTTTCTTATACTAAATCCTTTCTCTGCATAATGAATTTGCTTAAAAGGACACACATAAGAACAAATGTGATTAATATTCTTGCTAGTGTTTCATATGCTGAATCCTTTTCAGATACTATTAGAGTCACTTATCATTGCTGTTTTGTCCTTGAATATGTCTTCTTAAATGCCTGCCGCTTCTCTCTTGAGCACAAGACTGGAAAAAAAGGATCTGCTGCTTGAACAAATTAATGATAATCTTAAGACTTTTGCAACTTTAGACTTGAGATGATCTTATATATAATTATTTATGTTTCTTTATAAGATAGATAGATAGATAGATAGATAGATAGATAGATAGATAGATAGATAGATGATTATTAAGTCAATTAACCATACAAGAAAACAGTAGGACGTGTTCCTAACTCACAAAAGTAAGTAAATAAATCAAAAATTTAAATATACAAGATTCAATGCAACCAAATTAATTTATCCTCACGTCTATTCTTGATGTTGTTGCAAAAGGTGGTTCCACCACAAATGCACGAACGACAAAAGCGCGGCTGACTAAACCACGGTGACAAAACCGCGCCAACAAAACCGCGCAGACGAATGAGCGCTGAAGCGCGCCGACAACAGCGCACCGACAGAAGCGCGCTGTAACCTAACCCTAAAAATAACCGTAAACCTAACCCTAACCCTAACCCTAACCCTAACCCTAACCCTAACCCTAACCCTAACCCTAAACCTTACCTTAACTTAAATCGTGCTTCTGTCGGCGCGCTGTTGTCGGCGCGCTGTTGTCGGATCGCTTTTGACATCGTGGTTTTAGCGCTGCGGTTTTGTCGGCGTGCTTTTGACGTTCGCGCTTTTGTCAGGTCACGGCAAAAGGTCTCCCCCTATGATTTGATCCAATGCATAATGTGAAGCCTGAACAGTATACCAGAAGTTGTGGGGGACAACATATGTAGTTGCTATCCCCTATGTAGTTGATAGTACGTAGTTGTTAACGAGGGATGTGTTTTTATTTTTTTTTTAAAAGAGTACATCTACTAAATAGGAAAGAAAACTACAACCAAACACAGGTTTGGCTTTCTATCTAAACATGATTTCAAGAGTGTGCACTCTATGACCTGGTAATGCCACCTACATGGAAAATCATTGTGGAAAAATATGTAATCCTAGTATAAGCATTTAAGACCATAGTTGGTAATTTATAATAATTGTGTTCTTTCCAATCATAGTTTTATAACTTGTGTGTTCTTTCTGAAAACAAAGTAGTTAAATAACTAAGCCTTCAGTCATAGATGTTAATTCAGTCTTGAATGGTTTCCCATTCATGCGTCAAAAAGGAGAATTCATCTCTGTGTTCCTGATTATTATGACAGGAAGTAATAGCGTTTGTAGCTCTTTGTTAGTGTTCTGTAGCTCGTTGTTGCGCTATCTAATAGCCCATTCAGATAGTTGTGACCCTACATCAGCCAGGATTTCTAAATATCTATACCAAACTGTGAAGTGTGCTGTTGTTCTGACCCTTTCCTCTGTCCAATAATGAATGACGAGACAAGCTTAACTGGAATGTACTTTATTAGCAAGAAACCAAAACCTCGGTGGCTGAAAGCCAAGCATAACAAACAGATAAGGACCTTGGCAGCAACTCAGACAAACCTTGGCAGCAATCCAGCCTGCTAAGCTAGTTACAAAAGTTATCCAACTTTTAGTCAATGCGTTGACTTCTGTAAGAGGGGCATGTGCACAAGCAGTCCTTAGTACAGTTTGGAGAGGAACCTAATGACACCAGCTGAGTGCAATTACCTCCTGTACTTGCACAACTGTTCATGATGCCTATTAGCTCTTCGGTGCCGGGCATCCAGGAACAACTCACTGCTGGCGTCTGGATCACTCTCCGTTGTCTCCTCCCCACTGGTCCAAGGCTCAGGCACCTCCTGGTGGCCAACCAGCCTCTCTGCACCCTACTTGGAATTGGAACCCTGTCCAGGGTCCTCCACATCCTCCAGAGCAGACTCATAGGGCCCCCTTGCTGTCGGAGTCTTGTGGCAGCTCCAAAGGCTCCTACTGGGCCACAACAGCTGTCTTAGAAAAACCGTGCATTAATCTTTGCAAACTACTAAATATTTTCCTTTGCAACTTATTCCAAAAGTTGTGTAGAAAGTATTTTCAAAATTGCATTCGAAACTTCTGAGCTTTCATACGATGAATGCCATAGTGCAAAAGATTACCAACATAAAACCACAAAATGGCACAATTGCTACTTACATGCATTATTTATAGCTAAATGGTATATGAAAAAATAAAGTCAATAAAAGAATGCCACTGAGTGTTACAGCCAATCTCTTTCTTCCTGTTTAATTGACATCAAAATATTACCTCATAAGTTCTAGAAGTACTGCCTCATAATTATAAGACTTTAATTTTATATATACTTGTAAGTATACAGTGTAAACTGTATACTTGTACGTATACAGTATAAAAGTATACCCTGTATACTTTTTAAACTGTGTACTTTAGGTAGTTTCTCAATATATATTTTAAATAGATAGAGATGTGTTCTGACCCCTCTGCGTACAGTGAGTTACGCCGACACAAGATTACTGCTAGACAATTTATTCACAGTAAATTAACTCACAGACAAGACTTTGGCAGCAACCCAGACTTCCACAGAAAAGAAATACACACAAGAGCTTCTCCAGCTTTAGTATAATAGTTGTGTCCTGCAAAAAGCCTCCTCCCAAAGTCTCTTCTTATATACTCTCTTGTGATAAGCCTAATCACAACCACCTGGCCCCAATTATCTTCTGTATCTCCGTAGTTGCTGTCGGCGCTTATCTGCCCATCTTTGCCTGGCGTCTGGGACCAACTCCCTTAGCTCCTCCCCACTACTCCAAGGCCTGACGTCAGGGACAAACTCCCTTTGGCTTTCACTGCTGCTCCATGCCTCAGGCGCCTCCTGGTGACCAACCAGCCTCTCTGGTCCCCGCTCGGAGTCTAAACCCTTTCCAGGATCCTCCACATCTTCCAGAGCTGACTCATAGGGCCCCTCACTGTCAGAGTCTGTTTGAAGCTCCAACAGCTCCTGCTGGGCCACAACACATACACACACACACACACACACACACACAGATACATACATACATACATATTTGAAATAGCACCAAGGTTTGGTTCTATTTTCTAGTGAAAATAGTTCAATTAAACATATTTTAAAAAGGAAATAGTAAACACCTGTCATAATGGTGTAAACAGTACTGCTAAAATCTATAATTAAAACAGGCCTCATGAGTGACATTACAATCCATTATTATACTTGACATCTAATCTAAACATTTGACTCTTAAACTGATATATTAATCCTCACTTGCGTTTGACCTATTGATTATCTGGTCTAATTCAATTTTCCCTATTTGAGGAGCCCTTCACCTGATTTGTGAACATGTCCCAGAATAATGTATCCATATTTGACCATAAATCTATATTATGAGTATCCTATGTTCATTACAAATTTTCTTACTGCTTAGTAATGAAAAGATGGATGATGCTGTAATAAGAAAAACATTCTCCTTGCACGGTTATATATTTGTACTATATTTATATCTTGCTACCAACATTTATGAAGAAATGAAGAATATACAAATAATTCTGTATTATGAAAGATTGCAAAGTACCATGAGCATTGCTACAAAATTGTAAATGAATTGAATAGTGCATAATTTTCTTTTGCTTAAAATATCTTAGCAGGTTTTGACAAGATATGCTTGTAAGAATGGATGAATTTGAATGGATTCTTTTTCCTTCTCTCTTCTTCCTTCTCTTCTTTTTCATTTCCTTCCTTCCAGCAAGTCAGATGAAAATTAAAGATGGTTTTATGAACATTTGACTGTTGTATATGTTCATATCATTAATGGAGGAGCCAAATTTATATTTGATACTATAAAATGCTGCATATTCATTCAGCATCTACTGTTTATCTTCAACATATAGGCATGCCTACTACATACATTGTTTTGAATGAAAGGAAATAGACTAATTAATATCAGAAGGGGAAATGTTTTAGAAATACTTTTGCTCACATTTTTGAAAAAAAACAACAACATTCTGGTACAATAGCTCCTAGTTACAAGAATGGCACATTACAAATATTTTCTCTGCAAGTGCATTACTTCATTTGTAAATATGCTAGTAGTGACAAATTTAATTAGATACTTAGTTTAGGAAATATAACTTGGAGCAATATTCAGAGGGATATTGCTCTGGGAAAAACAGGTAATTAATTCTCCTTTGCTTGGGAGAGAGTAATAGAGATAATGAGAGTGTATTACTTTTCATTATCAATATTATTGTTGCTTGTTTTCTTGAGTTAGATAAAAAGAAAAAAAGAGTCCTAATGGTTAGATAAACATGTAATCTTTTTTTATTGAAATTTTTTGAAAAAAAACTTTTATAAATGTTTACCTCCCCCCCTCCCCTCCCCACCCAAACCCCACCCCAACCTCCCCCCCCCCCCGACTTCCCAGAACCAATACAGGGTATAAATCTTTAACAAAGATATTCTAAAATAAACTTTAAAAAAGTTAGTATCATCTTTCATTTGAGCTTGTCGATGTGTTATACTGTTTGACTTTTCTCGTTGCTACATTTTTTATCTTGCTGTCTATATAGCAAGATTATTTCACTATTTACAATTCAAAGAGAATATTTAGTGAAATATTCATTTTAATTGTCATGCCATTTCTTCTATACTTTGTAAAAGCCAACAATTTTTCTAGCAGGCAAATAATTTGTATATGGCTAACTCTAAACAGATTATATCATTCCTTGTTTCTTCAGTCATAAACTATCTGGAATTTCTTAGTCCCATATTTATTTTGAGTATAGTCAATCCATCTTCTCCACTCTAGTTTATATCTCTCATTTGAGTGATCCTTGAGATATGCTGATATTTTAGCCATCTCTGCTAGGTTTGTTACTTTTAATGTCCATTCTTGAATAGTAGGCAGATCTTCCTTCTTCCAGTATTGCGCCACCAACAGTCTTGCTGCGGTTGTTAAATGCAAAATCAAGTTAGTGTCTATAAATGTACAATCAGTAATTATACCTAGCAAGAATAACTGTGGGGTAAACTTTATCCTTTTTTTAAGAACATTTTGCATAATCCACCATATTTTTTTTCCAAAACGCTTTTACCTTTTTACAAGTCCACCATATATGATAGTATGTAGCATCGAGACAATCACATCTCCAGCATTTAGGTTGTAAATTCGGATAAACATGTAATCTTGAACAGTATTATTGGAAAGTAACAGTAGAGTGTGGCAAGGGTGGAATCCTACCAGTTTAATAACCAGTTCGCTGCGCGCGCATGCACAGTTTACTGAAAACTCACCTTTAGCATTGCTGCTGGGGAGGAAAACAGCTGAGGCGCAGCAATCCACTCTGTCGCGCCAATCAGCTGGGCTTCAGAATAGGAAATATAGATGAGTTTAGCGCAGGGCCAAGCAGGTAGGCCCACTTCAAAGCCCTAACCGGTAGAATCCCATCCCTTGAGTGTGGGGCTACATATAAAATAAATAGCAATAGCAATAGCAGTTAGACTTATATACCGCTTCATAGGGCTTTCAGCCCTCTCTAAGCGGTTTACAGAGTCAGCATATTGCCCCCAACAATCCGGGTCCTCATTTTACCCACCTCAGAAGGATGGAAGGCTGAGTCAACCTTGAGCCGGTGAGATATGAACCGCCGAACTGCAGAACTGCAGTCAGCTGAAGTAGCCTGCAGTGCTGCACTCTAACCACTGCGCCACCTCGGCTCTTGCTAGAAAACTTACATCCAGAAAAAACCAATCTAGGATAGTGGTAGAAATATTTTTTCCTCTATCAAAAGCACATTTCTCAGATTTCTGCTATAAAAAATCGATGTGTTATACTGTTTGACTTTCCTCGTTGCTACATTTTTTATCTTGCTGTCTATATAGCAAGATTATTTCACTATTTACAATTCAAAGAGAATATTTAGTGAAATATTCATTTTAATTGTCATGCCATTTCTTCTATATTTTGTAAAAGCCGACAATTTTTTCTAGCAGGCAAATAATTTGTATATGGGGGAAAATACATGCTTTATAAAAACTTTTCTATAAGGCATATATTTTGTGAATATTTTGGAGTTACTAAGATGTGAAAGGGGACAGATTTTCAAATATGCATGTTATTCAGAATTAATGTTCATGCAATAATTCTAATAAGACAAATTTCTACCCTGTCCTAAAAGAGATTGTTCCTGCCAGGGATCTGAATTTATTCTATGCAGTGGGCTGTTGAAATTAGACTCGTAAATTTGGCCAAGGGCTTCCTATAATGTAGTAGCCATACATTACACCTTCCCACTGAGCTGAGATTCTATCGTATATTTTTCAGAAAGCAGACTAAGTTATGAATAGAAGGGTTGATTCTTCAGACAAGAAGTTCCTCTTCTACCATCCTTTTCACCAAAATGTGTGTGTTTTGTCTCAAATAAATTGATCATTACAAATCCTTGTTGCATACATGTGGCTAACTAAAACTTCACTGACCAGAACTAGTTGTTGACTTGTTCTTAAGTATCTTTTGTATGGCTTCAAATGGGGGCCAGGACAGGCCAGAATCAGGGGTGGGCTTCAAAAATTTTAGCAAGGGTTTTTTGCTGTGCCTAGTTGGCCTCCTGCATCACAACAGGGCAGTGTTTTTGCAAAAATGGTCTCCCAAGACTCCAGAGCTTCCAGTAGGCCCGTTTTTCACCCTCCCCAAGCCTCCTTATGAGCCCTACACTTACTTGGATCCAAAATGGGCCTCGTGGGAACTCGTGGGAGGGTAGAAGTGGGCAGGGCAGGACCAGCCAGGAGTGGAATTTGGGGATTCTCTGAACTGCATCAAATCTTAGCTAGAGGTTCTCCCAAATCGCTCCAAACCCCCTAGTCCACCCCTAGCCAGAATGTTCTGCTGTTACAATAAATGTATTGTTCTTTATTGCTACGTATCTGTATGTATATGTACATTGTATATGAGTACCTGCAAAGCTAGAGAGAAGAATATGAAAATAGTATCCTTTTTAAAGGGGAGCTCCAGAGCTCAAAAGATATCAAATCTAGAAAAGAGATACTGATGTAATATATATATACATACATACATGTTCTGACACCCCCCCTCTCTGTACACCGAGGCACTCCGATACAAGATTATTGCTAGACAATTTATTCACGGTAAATTAACACACTGACAAGACTTTGGCAGCAATCCAGACTTCCAAGATAAGAAATAAACATGAAAGCTTCTCCATCGTTGGTATATTAGTTGAATCCTGCAAACAGCTTCCTCCCAAAGTCTCTCCCTATATACTCTTTTGGGAGGAGCCTAATCACAACCACCTGGGGCTAATTATCTTCTGTATCTGCGTAGTTTCTGTCGGCGCTTATCTGCCCGCCTTTGCCTGGCATCTGGGACTAACTCCCTTAGCTTCTCCCCACTGCTCCAGGGCCGGACCTCAGGGACCAACTCCCTTTCCCTTTCACTGCTGCTTCATGCCTCAGGCGCCTCCTGGTGGCCAACCAGCCTCTGTGCTCCCTGCTCAGAGTCTGAACCCTGTCCAGGGTCCTCCACATCTTCTAGAGCTGACTCATAGGGCCCCTCGCTTCAGAGTCTGTTTGCAGCTCCAACAGCTCCTGTTGGGCCACAATGCATACTTACTTACTTACTCACTTACTTGCTTGCTTGCTTGCTTGCTTGCTTACATATTTATTTGAAATAGCACCAAGGTTTGGTTCTAGGTTCATTTAGGATTAGTCTGCAGAAAGCAGAGCAAGTTTTTGCTTTGCAGGTTAGTGGCTTGTTAGCATTAGTGAAGCTGGGGCAAGTGTTAATTATAGCATGGAAGAAAATGTTAGAGAAATGGGAGAGTGAGAATTCAATATAGCCAATTATAAAAGGGATGACAGATAGTTTAAAGACTATTATGTTTGAAAATGGAAAGAGAGCGGTAATTGATACAGGAAATAGGGTTATGGGAAGGATTTGAGAGCTGTCATTTCTTACATCTCACAGTGGCTTGAGAAAAAATCCTGTCCTTGGAATGCAGAGTAAGTAAGCAGAGATAAGCTAAATGGGTAACTCTGCTAACTAGAAAATCCAGTAAAGGTTCTATTTATCTATCTATAGGTGGCAGAGCCCACTGTAACAACATTGCCAAAAGTACACTGTTATTAACCTAATCCTGTGTAGCTTCTTTCTCTGGTAACATTGTACTACTAACCAGAGCATACAAAACATTTGCTAGACCAATTCTCGAATACAGCTCATCTGTCTGGAACCCACACTGCACATGGGACATTAATACCATTGAGCGACTCCAGAGATATTTCACAAGAAGAGTCCTCCACTCCTCTGCTCGCAACAGAATCCCTTTATGCCACCAGACTTGAAATTTGGGGCTTAGACAACTTAGAACTATACCACCTTCGATCTGACCTAAGCGTAGGACACAAAATTATCTACTACAATGTCCTACCTGTCAATGACTACTTCAACTTCAACCACAACAACACACAAGCACACAATGAATACAAATTTAAGGTAAACCGCTCCAGACTCGATTACAGAAAATACAACTTCAGCAACAGAATGGTCAATGCCTGGAATGTGTCACCTGACTCAGTGGTTTCTTTCCCAAACCCCCAAAACTTTAACCTTAGACTGTCTACTGTTGACCACACCCCACTCCAAAGAGGTCTGTAAGGGGCATGTACCAACATGCCTACCTTCCCGGTCCTAACCATCCCATTTATTTGTATCCATTTCATGTATCCAAAACCATGTTTATTGTCTTCTAATGTGGGGCAACTGTAACCCAAGAGTGGGATACAATGTGCCAGAGATGATACACATTATTTAATGGAGTTGGACATCCACCATTTGTGTGTGGATGCTGTTAAGCCATATACCGGCACAATATTCAGCTGTGGAGTAAAGCTGTGGAGCCAAGGCTCTGTTATTATGCATCCCCTAAAAAGATACCTTAAGGCATCTATCTTCAAATCCTTGGGTTCCTTAGTTAAACTGAGCATTTTCCCCACAATATAGGAAACATTACCTTGGGGAAGAAGAAAAAATACTGCATGTTAACTATTCCATTCCCAGGAGGACTGAATAATCCAAGCCGGTTAAAAAAAATCAAAATTGTGTGATGAAATAGGAAATTAAAAGATAAGATTTTACCAAAATGGAAAAGTTACTTTCTATATCTTCTGGCTACAATGGGAAAAGAAAACATTTAATCCAAATTATTTTCCCAAAGTATATTAGCTGCAAGCAAGATGTTAATAATGAAAACATTAAACCTACATTTTAGCTCAGTACCTCAGGCTGAAAATACTGCTAAAGAAATGAAGGTCAAGTTGCATACTAGTTTTTTTCCCTCCTTTCCTTTCCTTTCCTTTCCTTTCCTTTCCTTTCCTTTCCTTTCCTCTCCTCATTTTCTATTTACATTTTTAAAAACAATCTCTCAAAAAAGCAGAGAAGGAAAAAATCAATCTCTATGCATATTCTATAACCTCAGCTAATCTATAAATATTTGTCTGGCTCAGTTGTTTATATTGCTTGCTTTGTACATTCA